>NC_057799.1:63964369-63984517 GCF_018294505.1 Triticum aestivum
CAGGATGAACAGTAGCCTGTGGAGGGGTGGTTGAACAAGAGCCCGTGGAGAGGGCAGGTTGAACAGTAGCCGGTCGAGTAGCGCGCGGTGGAGGCTGGATGAACAGGAGCCCGTGGATGAACAGTCGCAGGTGGAGGCTGGAGGAGGTCGACGGTGGATGAATAGTAGCCCGTGGAGGCTGGAGGGGATCGATGGTGGAGATGAACAGTATCCCGTCGAGTCCCGTTTTGCGGTATGCCACACCCCTCCCGATGAACAGGACCCCCGTTTCGACCGTAGCACTCCAACACAAGTCCGTTTCCTCCGTTTTGCAGTACGCCACACCCCTCCCGATCAACAGGACCCCCGTTTCGACCGTAGGAGGTTCGTTTCCTCTGTTTTGCGGTACGCCAGACCCCCCCGATGAACAGGATCCCGTTTCGAACATGGCCGGTCGAACACAAGGCCGTTTCCACCGTTCTGCGGTACGCCAAGCCTCATTTCCATCGGCTGTTCCATCCAAGCCCTCCCGATGAACACGACGACGCATTCCGTTCCGACCCAGCCGGTTGGCTCCCCATGAACACGACGACAAAGATGTTTCTCTGTTTCGACCCAGCCATGTACACGAGCCCTGGCCGTATGTATGCGCGAGTAGGCGTTCGAGACCCTGCCCGTATGTGCGTACGTGGCCGTATTTTCTTTCTTGCACACTGGCCACTGTACGTACGTGTACATGCTACGTGCGCGCCTCTACTACGACATGTGCGCGCCTCTACATCGACCAGTATGTACATACACGTTCGCGACCAGAATGGCAATGCTACGTACGCTTCGACTAGGTGGGTCCCAACTGTCACGCACTTCCTTGCCTGCGAAGATGTAGCTGGTGGGTCCCAGCAGTCAGGGAGCGAATCGTTTTTTTTGCCCGGACGCACTTCCTTGCGTGCGAAGATGTAGCTAGTGGGTCCCAGCAGTCAGGGGGTGTCACAACCCTAGAATTGCTTGTATTTAGTTGCATCTGTGAGCATCCATGCATCATGTTTAAATTTATGAAATTTGAATTGGGGATGTTCAAACCCTAGCACCAAATGAATTCAACTAGGTTCAAATAAAAATATTTTCAATGAACCCAAAATGCCCTGCAGAAAAGTTCATCATTTTTGAATTGGCTAAAAACCTCTTCCAAAAATGGTGCATATATTTCTAGGACATTATGGATTTTTGAGTTAATCCTTATTGTATTTGAATTAGGGCATTTAAATTCTATAAATAGTTTAAATGTTCTAATAATGGTGAAACTAGTTGAGGGCTGTTGGAAATAATTTCAAAAGTGCCCACAAATATTTTTAGCATTTCACAAAATGGTTCGGTATTTTATTACTAAATCAAAATAGAGAAAAGAATAGAAAAACAGAAACATAATTAGAAAGAGAGAGAGAGAGAATACCTGGCCAAAACCTACCTGGCGGCCCAGTTGACTGGCCCAGCCCACTACCGCAACAACCCTGTCGTCTTCCTCCCTGGACAGAAGGACGAGCGCGTGCTTGTTGCGCTCTAGTCACGTGCCCCGCTACCTCCTGCATGCCGCCGAGCTCCTGGACGCGTGGATGAACGCCCCGCTGCTGCCCCGTTCCAGGCGACGCCTCACTTTCCCCCTGACTCTCTCCCTCGCCCTCTCCCCGCCATGGCCGAAGCCGCTGTTCGTCGCCGCCGTCGCCCGCGTAGCCACCACCTCCCCCTCGTCACTTCGCCGTGTACACGAGCATCGCCGTCGTCCGCCTAGTCGAGCTAGCCGAGCCCCGCGCGCTCGCATGCCCCGGATACGACCCCTCGATCACGTCTTCACCGCCCATCACCGGAGATCCCCTTCGCCGCACCGCCTGCTCCAGCTCGTCCCCGACTTGGCTGACCTGCTGCGCCACACCCTTGTGAGCTTCTGCTCCTCCTCCTGTGTTCTCCCCCTCTGTTTTGGTCCTCTAGCTTGCCTCCCCACCGCAACCGAAGCTCGCCGCCGCCGTAGCTCCTCGCCGCCGCCGTAGCTCCTCGCCGCCGTGGTCAGACCCACCGTAGCTCACTTTCGAGCACGGGATCGTGCTCCGTATCTCACCATGAGCACGTAGCACCCACCAGCGCCTCCCCTAGTGCACCGCAATGCCGAACCCGAGCTCCGGCCGCCGCCTAGCTCACCGCTGCCACCGCCACAGTGCACCCCAGCCGCTGCCGCTCGTTGCGTTGGATGCGGGAGAGCCTGGGCTTCGCGTTCATGCCATCCGCCGTTGATTTGGTCGCCGGAGGAGCGTTTCCGATGCCCTCCGCCGTCTCTGGCGTCGCCGGCGATGAGCCACGGGATAACTCCGGCAAGTTTGACACTGGTTGACCAGATTTGACTCCCATATGAGTCACTGACATGCGGGCCCGGCCCTACTAACTAATCTAGGATTAGTGCTAATTCAACCAGGATAGTTTAGTTAGTAACTGACACACGGGACCCACTGCCCAGCTTTGACCTGGGCCGCTCCGTTGACCGCTGACGTCACACTGACGCGAGGCTGACGTAGTAAATCCTTTTCTGGATTTATTCTACTTCGAAATAACCAGGAAATTTCAGAAATGACCCTAAACTTCTAAAATTCATAGTAAATAATCTGTAACTCAGATTGAAATGATTTATATATGAAAAATGATCAGAAAAATCCAAAGAATCTGAATAAGGCATTTTCATGCATTTTTGAACAAGTTAACCTCACTGAATATGACAATTCATGATTATGGAATAAATGGTAATTAGTTTTCGAGTTGGAATTTGCTATAGGTTCGAATTCCACTTCAATGAATATGACTAACTGTTGCACTAGGTAAATTCAGTACATTAATATGACATATCATTCATATGAATGTGCATTGCATTGATTGTGGTTCCTTTTGTGTTTGCCGGTGGTTGTTCCCTCTTAGTAGATGATGTTTCCGACGACGTGATCGATGACACCGATGAAGAGCTATACTATCTTCAGAAGTGCCAGGCAAGCAAAACCCCCTTGTTCATTCCGATACAATCCCACTCTCTCGCTCCTGCTCTCTTTTATTGCATTAGGACAACAACGATTCAACGGTTACATGATGCAGTAGATGAACTCCTTCTCCTCTGCATGAGCTGTCATTGCCACAGTAAATAGATGAAACCCACTAGCATGAGTACGAGTTGTTTGAGCCCTGATGTGCCTACTCATTCATGTTTGTTTGTCATGCCTGCTACTGCTTAGAGTTGAGTCAGGTCCGATTCATCAGGAATGAATTGGAATGGTGATGAACATGTCCTACTGTTTGTGAGCTAAGTGCGTGAACACGATTTGGTAAAGGTAGCGGTGAGAGGCCATGTAGGAGTACATGGTGGGTTGTCTCACTGAAACCGTCCTCAGGAACTGAGTTCTATGTTTGTGATCCATGAAATAGCTACTACCACACGTTGGGCCCTGAAATATGACCCCGCTCGACTTATTAACCGCCCTTGTCCTCTGTCCAGGAGTTGCAATTAGTTTCTGGTGTTTGAAGGATATGTGTTGGAGGCCGTGCGTAGCGCTGGCCCTAGGGGTGGGCTATGATGCGGTAGATACACCGTGGCCCGGTGTACCAGGCGCCCGTTTGGTGTCTCGGGAACCCTGCACACATCGTTTGGGGCTGTGAGCAAAACCCCGGCCGAATCTCCTCACAGATGGAACCCGAATAGGCGATAAACCTGGACTAGAGACTTGTGTGGTTAGTTAGGTCGTGGTCTACACCCACGTCAGCTTTCGCTTGAAGTCTGCCGAGCACATGTCGTGTGCTGACGCTAAGTGGTGGAAACATGTGTGAAGAAGTACACCCCTGCAGGGTTATAAATGATCTATTCGAATAGCCGCGTCCACGGTGCAGGACTTCTGGATTGCCTATACAGTTCATAGACAAGTGAAAGTGGGTACTCTAAAATGCACAAGATAAGCGTGAGTGCTATGGATGGCGTTCTCGTAGGGAGACGGGAGCGGATCCATAGTGGTGTATTGATATGGTGAATATGTGGACTCGTGTGCGCCACCTCAAAAGATTTACTTGCAGTCATAGTTTAGGTTAGCCACTGAGTCAAAGCTGGCTTGCTGCAGTTAAACTCCACCACCCCCCTTTGTGGGTACAGATGCATATGTAGTTAGTTCTGATGTAAGTCTTGCTGGGTACATTTGTACTCACGTTTGCCTATTTTATGTTTTGCAGAGAGACGTCAGTCTCGCTAGTAGTTCTGTGTGGACTTCGACGTTTAGCTTGATACCTCAGCTGCGATCTTGTACCCTTGGGAGGGTCTTGTAGATAGTGAGGCTTCTCAGCCTATTTCATTTGTAGTTGTCTGTACTGAGACATGTTTATGCTTCTGCTTGATGCTTGTATGCTCTGTATGTTGGGTCGTGAGACCCATGTTTGTAATATCTGACTCTTCGGAGTCTTATGAATAAATACTTTGAGTCGTAGAGTTCTGTTGTGATGCCATGTTGTATTTACACATATCGAGCATATTGTGTGTATGATTGAAATGCTTGTTATGTGTGGGATCCGACAACCTAGTTGTTTATCCTTGGTAGCCTCTCTTATGGGTAAATGTAGTCTTGTGCTTCCATGAGCCATAGTAGTCCGCTACAGCCCGGTTCACCGGAGTCCTGCTAGTCCAGCACTACTACTCCGGAACACTTGACTGGCCGGCATGTGATTCACTTCGTTCCTGTGTCTGTCCCTTTGGGGAAATGTCACACGGTGACATCCGGAGTCCTGCCTAGCCTGCTACAGCCCGATTCACGGGAGTCCTGTTAGCCCAGTGCTACAGCCCGGATTCACACGCTGCTGACCGACATGATCGGTGTTGATTCATGTATGCCTATCCCCTTAAGTTAGTGCCACTCTGGGTTCATGACTAGTTATGTCGGCCCGGGTTCTCTATCATATGGATGCTAGCGACACTATCATATACGTGAGCCAAAAGGCGCAAACGGTCCCGGGTCATGGTAAGGTGACACCCGTGGGAATACCGTGTGTAAGGCCGCAAAGTGATATGAGGTGTTACCGGCTAGATCGATGTGACTTCGAATCGGGGTCCTGACAGCTTTGGTATCAGAGCCTGACTGCCCGTAGGATTACCAAGCCAAACTGGTCAAAGTTGAGTCTAGAAATGCTTTAGTTATATGTAGGGGAATTGATTGTGGGATGGAACGTAAGGCTCTTTTTACTCCTTATACCTCATGCCCTCTGATCCGAGTCATCTTATTTTTCCTACGGGGATTTAGAACTAGGCCTTCTCATCTATCTATCAGGATGACGTGTTACTAATCCATAGACTTATAAGATTGTTGGATTTAAGCCCCAGTTCAGTTTCTACTACTTCCATGTGTTCATAGTTGGTCTCGGAACCTTGATATTGTGCTTCTGAGTGGTTATGCCACCATTTTTTCAGGATGTCTCAAATCCTTTGAGCATTTACAGCCGTTATGCTGTCCGAGTCATCCCAGGTTTCTAAACCATTTGATGCATTTGCAAAATCCTTTTCCTCTGTTTTTTTGTTCTTTTAGGCCAGATTAATCACACTAATTGCTGAGTTGAGGTATTCTATTGCGTCGACATATATGTTGGAGTTATTATTACGACCCTAGGTGTCTTACAAGATTACCTAGTTAACTAGCCACCGCATGGGTTATCTGGAAGAAATGTTGAGCTTCGCTCGACATACTAATCTATGCATCCACAACTCAGAATAATTGTATGTTCCTTTGAGTTGTCTCTCTTTAGTTGTATCCTGACCTCCGTCTATCAAGTGATAGTCAGGAATAGTTGTGCTATCGTGTTCGTCAGTGTCTATTATCCTTGTGGTCCATCGAGCCATTCTATTTCAGAATGACTAGGAGAAACAAACTCCAGTACCTCATCCATATCTAGGATTGGGTCAAAGCAGTTGTATTCCGCAGATCAAATGCCAATCCAGCTTTTGATTCTATTCTACCCTGAAGTATTGTCCTCTTGATGTCAGGAATGTCATGAGAATTGCCCCACCTCTTATGAATTCTTGACGCAGTGGTACCTCTCGCCATCATCATTTGCTCCTTGGTTCCCTGTTGTTGCAACCGGAATACCGACAAGTGAACCGTGATGTGTGAAGTCAATACTCCTAACAAATAGTTTCCTGGTAGTAAATGGACAATATTCTCATTCTTAGTGTGTTGGTTATTGAGTCATCATTCTAAGATAGATTGTGCTATCTAGTCCTTATTTCTGGTGCACTCTTCAATCAATGAGTTAGGATTATTCAATCCCTTGCTTATTTGATCATATCGTCTTGCTCTGAAAAGCAAGTTTGTATTCGAGCTTAGTAACATATCGGTGGTTCGTGATGTTCCGAATATCTTCTCGGAAGTATTACCAGGTTGTCACCTGACCGCCATATTGGGTTCGTGATCATGTTGGTTTTCCTCCAAACCACCCATTCTCCAAGAATCTGTGTTGGATACCCCTAAGCTAGTTGGTTAAGCCAACCAACAACTTGGAGAGTTGGAAGATAAAAGCTTGTGTGATTTAGTTCATGTCAAGGGATATCTTTTAGTGTGTGTGTGTGTGTTGAAGAAAGATGAAATCTCCATCGATTGGTCCTCATGATTAGTTGTTGGATCTATTGCCTTGTCAAAACTTTGACTTGAGTATGGGCTATCGTAAAGTCAAATCAGAACCAACGATGTTCATAATGTTGTCTTACTCGTGGTTGATCCCTCGAGCATACACCATTACATCTTTTGGTCTGACCAATACTATCACCGTGTTCACATGATGGTGGAAGTCCAGTGATATGGAAATTCCGATGAGTTGTTGTTGAGCCCATCAGCAGCATTTTGTCTCCCCCATGATTCATGTTGAATATCAACCTAGTGTTGAAAACTTTGTAAGCAATGCCTTCGTGTTCCGTTCATGAAGCTTATGCTTGGATGAAAGAAGTGACTTTCTCCAAGTTCACGTGCATTAGGTGTAAGTTGCCGCCATGAATTTGAGAAAGGTTTGTTTTGTTTCCCTTGGAATCATCCCAAATCAGTCATGCATACGTGTGAAGTATTCTATGGTTTGGTAGATTAATTACCTCCACTCCATATGTGTTCCTAGCACACCAAGCCACTGATTGATTTGTTCAAGGAGAAGAAGTTCCTTCTTAAGAATCATGACTTATGTTAGGACTTCGTTATCGTCGTTAATGGTTCCCCTCCGGCACTTGATAGTGTTTTGTTGTAAGACTACTATGTGGTCATGCTTGTCTAGAACAACGTGTTCACATGTATGTAGCAGAACCAGCTCATGTTTTGGAGTTTACTATCGTAGTTTATTTCCCGAGAATCTCGCAACGTCATCTCGTCGATTTATGTTGCAACTCTTCTTTCCAGACATGTTGAGTCTGAAGTATCCTGTTTCTAACCAGATCTGAATCTCAGGAAGATATGATGGTTGGAACGTCTCCCAAGAACTATAATATTGGTCTCGGTAACCCGGTAAGTGGATGTCGTGGCCAACACACCCAGCCGAAAGATCTATTATTGTAGTATCCCGATTGATAAAGTTGGCCACCTCCCCATAAGGATACCGTAGGATTTAGTTCCGTAGTTATTCCTTATGGATTCTTGCGCTGCCGAAGTCTGACCATCTACTTGATGTTGAAGATTCCAAACCATATCAAATGGGTTACGCTAGTACATCAAGGAGAACATTAGAAAGCGGAGTGCTAAATGTTTCTCGGCCGATCATCCAGATTTTGATCCCTTGGCCTCGCTACGGTGAAATCTGAGAAGGTGTTATCTTCCTATGCATCTGCATCCTCCACCATTATTCATCATGGTAGTATGTTGTGTTGCCAGGATCCTTGACACAGATATTGGTAAAAGTTGATGAATATGGAAATGCTGAAGTTCTTGAGAGCACGCACAAGCATTAGGTGTCATTGTCGGCACTAACTGGATTGCTCCCAGTTTCCTCGGTTATGCTATAGCCTTTCCAATATTGGAATCAGTCTCTACTATTGGGTTTCTCCCCAGTTACTAGAATCATTCCCATCATTTGCATTTTGTCCCCAGCTTGCACCACCATTGTGCCATCCTTTCGTACCCCACCAAACGATTGTTGGTGATTTGCCTCAGGTTGGTATAGAGAATTTCAATGAACTCTGAATCAAAAGTAATTTTTTTGCCACTTGAGGGAATAATTCTACGAGTCATCTCCCCCGAGGTGTCCCGTAATGGAATCATTGCAATTATTTCATCGCTATATTGAAACCATTCATCATCCTACCTAAGCATGGAATTGTTGCCTACCAATTTGAACCTTCGTCATCCGCTTCTTCCCATTGCTCCTCATATGTGTTTTGTCTCTCAGCTCAAGAGATGTTTCTACATCTCATTCCGAATTGTTCGATTCTCGAGAAGATCGATTCTTCTAGAGTTTTCCTTTTTTCTCTCTCGTTGTCGTGTTGGTTGAAGTTTCCGAAGTAAGACGTCGAGGCAAAGATGGTGACGAATCAACGTTCTCACGAAGTGCAAATGGATCATGAAGATTGTGATAGTTTTGTGTCCCCTATGTCTTCTTACCTCACATCTTGAATCTCGGGACGAGATTCTTGTTTAGTGGGGGTGAGTTGTCACAACCCTAGAATCGCTTGTATTTAGTTGCATCTATGAGCATCCATGCATCATGTTTAAATTTATGAAATTTGAATTGGGGATGTTCAAACCCTAGCACCAAATGAATTCAACTAGGTTCAAATAAAAATATTTTCAATGAACCCAAAATGCCCTACAGAAAAGTTCATCATTTTTGAATTGGCTAAAAACCTCTTCCAAAAATGGTGCACATATTTCTAGGGCATTATGGATTTTTGAATTAATCCTTATTGTATTTGAATTAGGGCATTTAAATTCTATAAATAGTTTAAATGTTCTAATAATGGTGAAACTAGTTGAGGGTTGTTGGAAATAATTTCAAAAGTGCCCACAAATATTTTCAGCATTTCACAAAATGGTTTGGTATTTTTTTACTAAATCAAAACAGAGAAAAGAATAGATAAACAGAAACAGAATTAGAAAGAGAGAGAGAGAGAGAATACCTGGCCAAAACCTACCTGGCGGTCCAGTTGACTGGCCCAGCCCACTACTGCAACAACCCTGTCGTCTTCCTCCTTGGACAGAAGGACGAGCGCGTGCTTGCTGCGCGCTGGCCACGCGCCCCGCTACCTCCTGCTTGCCGCCGAGTTCCTGAACACGTGGATGAACGCCCCGCTGCTGCCCCGTTCCAGGCGACGCCTCACTTTCCCCCTGACTCTCTCCCTCGCCCTCTCCCCGCCATGGCCGAAACAATATACGTCCTCAATAAACAAGAGAATTCTGCAAGTACAGACTGATAACTGGGATGTGGCAGGGATATTGTTTTTTCATCGTGATAATAAGAGCATGCACTTGTTTCGAAAAATTTGGAGAACTGGGATTTCGAACGGCAGGTGCTTATGCTACCCCTCAAATAAAAATCAGGTGCCTGAAAATTCGTTTCGAAACAAATGAATCAGCTTTATATCCACGTCGACCCTCGGCATGATGGTTGGAAGCAAATGCCAAGTTCATACCAAACGATCGTCAACAACAGTACCAACTTGCGGATGACAAGGTAGTACAAGTACCAATACCAAACTAACTTATAATCTTTTTACTCCTGGCCCTAGTGTTCGTCTGGTAGAAAATCTTGCAGAGGACCAGCTCCCGCTCCTTCTCTTGCTCCAGGTCCCCGAGGTGGTACTGGTGCATCACCCAGTTGGTCCTCTGTTGGTCGAACTTATTGTTGGTGTGCAGCACCAGAACCTTTTTGCTGCCCGTCTGCCGACCGTTGACCATCACTGGCAAGGTATTGCCGGTGTTGTGCCACATCGCGTGCATGCCGCACTCCGACTGTATCTTGCGATGCTCCACGTTCCCCTTTTGAACGCCCTGGAATTGCGCTGGAAGAAATGCTTGCTTAGGCCACTCAGTGTGATACCTGCAGTATTGTCGAATACAGGTTTTAGTGTACGTAGTTGGCATTTTCATAACATCTTTGGCATGTTGCAGTCACTTGTTTCACTTTTTATTAACTGTCAAATTGTAATTGCTTCACCAGGTCTGCGTATAAAAAGAAAAATAGAGCTATAAACAAAGAAATATGTTTGTGCAAGTAGATGGCCGATCGGTGTCTTACCTGGAAATTTCTCAGGATGGGTGTAGCATATGCCGTGCTCGCTCTCGATGGTTGGCATGAACAAATCGATGAGAGGGTGATATCTCGCGCTGTCAGCACTCACTTTGGCCTCAAGGTGCTCGTTCAGCTCCTGATCCGTGGGATCGAACTTGACGCCAGCCGGCAGCACCGGCCAATCCTTCTTCGACTTGCATGGGTTAATTCCAGTTATATGGTACTCAATGTATGATCAATCGACTGTTTTAAGTGAATGATGAAAGATTTCGATAGATAAGTGGTACTCCAAATCTGAAGTCCAGAATACCCGAACACGCCGCCGGGATTCTTGTGTCACCTCACGCGTAGCGTGTTGTCACGTCAATTCAATGTGTGGACATGATGAATAATTTGACCGAAGTATACTAGTACTGCTACTGTACTACCTACTAGTCGTATTTAGTGTCACATTTTAACCATAGGTTTAACTAACAAGTACGCACTTGAAGCCTAAGTGATATATATATATATACTGCACAGCATCTCCATGATCATTATCAGTACATCCTGCGCAGGTGAGTTAGGATGCACTTGATCCAGAAAGGTATCTATCCTTCAAACTAGAGGAGTGCTTCAAACTAACAACAGTCCCACAAAAGAGGGTCGTGCTACAGCAGCAGAATACATGGCTCAGTCTACATATCAGTACGAATCAAGTTGTGCGTATTTGCTGTTGGCATGAACCACATCGCCGCATGTCGGGTTTGCAAAAGCCATCCATCGCATGGAAGCTTGATGCCTTTCACACACTGAAGATTATCTCGCAACAAGCTGTGTCGATGAATCTCTAGATATGGTGATTCATGAAACCCATGGTATGATGTGTAAACACAGTCCCCCCTGGTGAATGGAAGTTGCATAGCACGATAATCATTGCCGGTGATATCATCGATGATTGGTTGGATGATCGGATAATTGAGCCCGAGGAACATGGAGTGGTTGCCGAGGCTGTAAACCCGCCTCCAATTGAATACGCCTGGCCCAACGGAGCTGGGATCTTTCTCGAACACAAAGCAGCCATAGCCATCAATGTCACGAAAGCCCCAGGCATTGTACTGCATGTGGTTTGATGAAATGGTTTCGTCAATTTGGTACGTGCAAATGAGCATAAAATGACCACCGTCAGCTGAACGAGCGATAAACCACCACCCATTGGCTGGTATGATTCCAGGTCTTGGAATCATGAAGGCCAGCGCATTTGCGTTTGCTGCAACAATTCAAAATGGAGACCAAAAGGACAAAAATAAACAATCATGTTCAGAGTATGTGTGGAATTAAGATTATTATAACAGTGACACATATCATAGACATAGAATTGCAATGCCGTGGTCATAATCATACCCCAAGTTAAAAAAATAAGCCAATGGCTTTCATATTCTAGCAATATATCATGGTTCAAACATCATGTAACAATGAGAGGAAAACAGATATGACAGGGCCTACTCATATTCTACCATAGCACTTACGACAGTTATCATATCACACAACTAGGAAAAGGCTAATTAGTGGCGCACCTGTTTTGGCCATTAATGGCGCACTACAGGTGCGCCACTATCATCACGCCACTAGTAGCTAATACTAATGACGCACCCCTGGTGCGCCATTAGTAATACCAGACAATAGTGGCGCACCAGGGAGTGCGCCATTTGTATGTCAAACGGTGCACCATTACTATGCCTCCCAGGGGGCCATAATGACCTTGTGCTCTGGGTTACTAATGGCACACTTCTGGATAATGCGCCACTGGTGTGTTTATTGCAGTGCGCCACTAGAGTGCAGTGTGGTGCGCCACTAGTATGAATATTAGGAATTTTTTTCTTTTCTGATATTTGCACAGGTTACAAAATATATTACTACACAGAATATAGACAACACAACATATAAACAGCAGATTTATCGAATACAATAGAAGATTAGTCTTCGAATACAATTCATCATATTAGTCTCTGAATTCAAAAGACCGAACAAAGTTAGAACATTACATGTCTCGAGACCGCGAGTAGCGAGTTTGTCTTCACATTACAAGTCAATATCGATCATCTAAACTACCATCACATAGAAGAGAGCTGCGGTCATCACGATTAGCTTCATTGCGATGAAACTGGTCTTCATCCGGTTCCTCCTCCGCTCCCTCCTCTCTCCCGCTAGATAGCGCGCGTATCTAGCTTCCGCCTCCGTCCTAGTGGTGTACCCTTTGTAGCTGTTACCGCTGAAACAGTGAACCTGTCTCCGACACTCCTCCCAGTCATTGTAGACTCTGGGAACCTTACCCTTGTACACGACATACGACGACATCTCTATGCACTAGCCAAACAAAACGTTAGTTGCAATTCACAGACAATACATAAGCAATATATAAGTATGCAACAAAAGGATCGGAAGAGAAAAGCAACACATTAATAGCATGATTCATGGTCCTACTAACAAATATCATCAATTACATATAAGTTGAACGACTTTCCAAACCAAAGAGACATACAAGTTCATTAAAGTTTAATTACAACATGAGCTAATCAATATTTCAGAACTACATAGCATCACTACTTTCGACTCGTCTCAAGGACCGGAGCATGGATGAAGCCGCCGTCTGTTGTGATGGTCATGAAATCGCGGGCGTTGTCACCCTGCATTTGTAGCGTTGTTTCTATCTCACTGTTGGACGGTTGATATCTGAGGTAGAACTGCCCCGAGGTACGAAGGACATCTTGATGGATGATTTCCGCAAACCCCGACTGGATGCGAAAGAATTCTTGTCTGATGTTCGCGTCCTGGATTGCTAACAAGCGTGCGACCCAATCTTTTAGATTATTTGGTACCAGAAAGTGATTATGGTCCCGTACGATCGCCCGCATGTGATGGAGGGTGTAGTAGGCATCCTTCGGACCGCTAGGCGGCTGCTTGACGTAGGGGAACATTGTATTGTGGGTGAACACGTGCTTGCCGTACCTACGAAATGGCCTGCTGAAGGTGCCTCCTGATCTGGCGTAGCCGGGGTGAACATCATCAAGAACTTTCTTGATATTTGTGTAGTGTTTCTTCGATTGACGGTCCGAGTTGAAATACGTGGCCATGGAATATTTCGGGCTTAAGAGGATGAGTGTGCAATGTGTATCACTGCACAAAACACGGAATGTTAGAAAAAAAAGAACGATCGAAATCTAAGAAATCATAGGTTACGTGGCGGTGATGGGATGACTTACTCGGGAAAGTAAGGCATGAGGAAGGTATCCTTATATGGGTTTGCCAGAATGACGCCTTCGAGGTATGAACTCGCGACTTGCCGGTCCCCAGCGCTGCCCAAGATCTTGGCACGCATCTAGAAGGGGTCGACTATCACAATGTTCGGGGTCTTGTCTCTAATGATCCGCATCTCCATACTCAGCGAAAATAGCCGAACGAAGGTGTAGTGCAGCGCATGAAGGTTAAACATAGCGAAGATGTCATCAAACCGCAGGACGATCATACCCCCGATGGTGCTATCCACAAAGCCCTTGCCCTCTGGCAGCTTGGTCACGAAAACCGGGTATGCCACATCATTCTTGGAGAGACGCCGCTTCTCCAAAGAAAGAACACTGTCATGCAGACTCCGCATAGCATCGGTTGCAGCATTGAGCTGATTAGTCGGTAGCATCGGCCTACCCGACACATGCACCCTCCTCGAGCTATCCTTAGGTGAAGGTGGCCCGTCCTGAGCACGGATCGTACACGGTGCCGGCTGGCTCATACCCTTGTTATTCTTTCTTTTCCGTCCCTTCTTCTTCTGCTGTAATGGGATCGAGTTCTGCTCAGAGACCGCCTTCTTGAGTGTGTTGGGGCTGATAATATTTCGCACCTCGGCTATCTGAGGCTCGGTGAAGGCGGCAGCTGGAGGCGTCTCCTAAGAACTGAACACCAGACGACGCCTGTTGCAATTTAGTTTCTCCGTGGTACCAGCTAGATCGCGATCGTCTTTTGCAGGGTTGGGTTCTTGAGAAGGAGGCCCCAACAATTCGTCACCGTACCCATGTTCGTTGAAGTACTTATCAACGTTGGTAAATGTACCGTCGTCGTCGTCCAGATCCTGTGCCATATGCATGTTCGGATCCTGTGCCATATGCATGTCCGGTAGCATTGCGATGGTCTTGCCATGGCTTGGCGCCGGCACGACTGGCGGTGTTGTCTGTGGGGTGGTGTCCCTCGCCCCCAAACGAATCTGGCTCTTCGGCCAAAGTAGGGGCCAGCTTAAGCAGGCACTGAGGGTCATCACATCATCTTCGTCGGCCCCAGGGGGTCGAAACAGAGGTAACAAGTCATCGCAGCCCCGCAGCACCCGAACCAGTTGAACCCTATACACGTTGGGTGGCATCGAATTACCGTGGAACAGAAGGTTGCCCGGTTGAGCGATTCTGGCCTTGGCGACATCGATCAACTCGCCGTCCATTAAGTGCAGGAGAGTGCATGGAATGTCGGCGGCGCCCTGCGAAAACATGTAGGGCGTCAGGGATGCCCAGTCAAAGGCAAGGAGATGAAGTCATCGGCCGACAGGCTTAATTAGTTACCGTGATGGCGTCGAGCTCGGCTAATGTCGAGGCACCGCCAACGGCGGGCGTGCAAGTGACGGAGGGGCCGCTTGCTGCCGAGGTGCCGCCCGACGTATTCTTCCCACACTCGGGTGCATTAAGCTGCAATGCCGGCGCCGCCGCGGGAGACACCAATGCCGCCTCCGCCGGAGACACCAATGGTGCCGTCGGCGCGTTGCGCGAGTTGCTGCCCGTGAAGCTGGGAATCGGGGGCGGCCCCTGTTGGCCGCCCGCCATCCACGCCTGCAGCCCAGAAACCAAGGTAGGCATAATGGCGGTGATCGTCGCTCCCAGTTGGTCTCGCACTTGCTCTTCAACCATCTCCAGAATCCACGCCACTTGTGCCTTGAGTTCTTTAACCTCGCGCTCCTGGCTTTCCGAGCTGGTCTTTCTCTCCTTTCGCCCACCAGCGTTATAGTATTCCGGCCATTTCGTGGACAAGCCTTTGCCGGCCACACGACCAACTGACGACGGCTTACTAAGCTTATCCTTGTTTTTCATTATGTTAAACACCCTATTTAAAGGGGTGTCCCAAGGGGAGCTCTTAGATGACCCCGCGCTACTGCTTTCAGTGTCCTGCGGAAGGAATGTGAACCATTTAGAAATTTGGCTTCATTAATTAGAATGCAACCATATGGAGCTAATCACACGGGGGTGTATTCCTTACCAGAACGCTCATGCACCTTGTCTTCGGATCCGTGGTAAGCTCCTTTGTTACTGGGTCAATCTTGTACCGGGCCCTGACATAGTTCCTTGTTTGCTTGTCACGGTATTTATCGAAGAGGGGCGGTAGGCCTTGCTCGGCACGCTCTGCGTCCTCCTTGTCCCATATAGGTTCCACCACTCTGCAACCGCCGGGACCGAGTTTGTGGACCCCTAAGTTCAAGTCCCGCATCTCTTTCCCCCACTGACTTGATTCCACGGTTGCGTTGCTCTCGCACTTGATCTTGAACTCCAGGTAGTCAGCTTCGCTGATCGAAGGATTTTTCTCCTTGATCTTCTCATAACTATCACCTTTTTCAATCATTCTCTTCACCGCGGCTCTCCAAGTAGCCAGGGCCGTGCTCATCTTCGTGAGGGCGACACTGTTCACTTTGTTCCCTGAGAGGCGTGTGTTTGCGAAGTCACCGCGGAACTTGTATCGTTCGTGCAGCTTCGTGAAGAGGAGGTTGCGCAAATTCCCTCGGTCACGATGCCTTAGGTTCTCGGTGTTGATCGAGACGGTGCTCCGGAGAATGCACCCGAGCTGTCCCGCGTACCCCTTGACTAATTCTTTGGGCGCCGTTGGATGCCCCTCGGAGGACACTTTAGTAAATTCCTCCTTGACGGTGCCGAGCACGTTCGGGCGCCGGTCCTTCCGTTGCCTCTTCCATTAGCTGCCATCTGTGTGTGCGCTGCCATCATCAGTGGTGGCATCCTCGGCGGCACCATCAGTGGTGTCATTCCCGACGCCACTAGATAGGGGTTGTGTAGTCAGGATCGGTGTCTTCCGCGGCGTCCTCATAGCGGTGAGGTTCTTCCTCCATCTCCTGGGACAGCTCCCAGAATGCCTTGCCCGAACCGCCGACCTCATCGTTGTGGGCCATGTTTCGCTCTAAATAGGAAAAACAATTTGGTCAAAAAGTTGGTTATTGTCAAGGAACAAGATCTCCAAGTTGACTAAATAACCTAATTCTCGAGGAATGTCGCCAAAAAGTTGGTTATTGTCAAGGAACAATTGAGAGATGTTTGTGATATTACCTAGGTGTTTTGGGATCAATTGAGAGATGTTTTGTGATATTGCCTAGGTACCCCTGATCTTCTTCTACAAATATTTTTGCTATATCAATCTCCAAAAAAGCATGTGATGCTGAATCAATACTCAATATATATATATAGGTGGTGCTCTCTTTATCACATTTTTATTGGAATATGCAACATTATTCTTCTTTTACTTGAATCAGGTGCACATATTTACATTCCTATTTCATGCTTACTTGTTTGGAACTATAGAATCTACCTTGGAATCTGCAAATCTCTTAGAATGTACTAACAGATGCCAGATTTGTTGGGGGACTCCTATAATTAACGCATATAAGACCTGGCATTGCCTATTCCACAAGTGTGGTAGACATATACATGCTTGATCCTAGGAGTGGACATATGGATGCAGTATAGCCTATTTTGTCGTATCTAAGATGCAGTCCTGGGAAGGGGTTTATGCAGCAATTAGTTGTGTCCAAATCAACAGCCAAAGTAGAGTATAGAGCTATGTCACTAGGACTTAGTGAAATATTATGGGTAGAAATCCTCTATCAGAATGAAGGTGCTGGGAAAAGAACCTTTGAAGGTGTGGTGCAATAATAAATCAGCTATAAGCATAACCAGTAAACCGATCCAACATGACAGAACCAAGTATGTGGAGATAGATCCTTTATGTATTAAGGGGAAGTTCTATGATGGTATAATTCAATTAAATCATGTAATATCAGGGAATCAAGTAGCAGATTGTCTAACTAAGGGTTTTGGAGTCAAGGAACATAATTTAGCTTGTAACAAAAGATGGGAACGATATCTATCTATCACCAATCTTGACTGGGAGTGTTGGGCTGACCATAACAGGGTGATAATGAAGCATTAGTAGATTGCATATTACATGTCCAGCTCTACTTTCTCGTGGGTTTTTATCCCACTGATTGGATATATATTGCATGTACACAGAATATCTCAGATAGAGGAATACAGCTAGTTGCCAATAATTGTCAAGGGACAATTTTGGAAATCTACAGATTAAGTACTAAGATACCTCGACCCATGCATTAGTCGCAAGTACCCCATATGTCCTATTTTTAGCAAAGTCATGCTAAAATTCACGGAATTTTCAGCATGACCTTTGCTAAAAATAGGACATATGGAGTACCCGAATTTGCCGGAACGGAAGTTAATAGACATTCCGGCAAACTCAAGGGCCTCTCGGGGTACCTGCAAAATCATTGAGCAGGAAGCCCCCAACAGCACCTGAAGTATATGTAACAAAAAACTGGTGACAAAACTTGCACACCCCTCTCCACTTAACTAGGCAGGGAAACAGTGCCAGGACAGCAACCAAACACTGTCCAGGCACAGTTTAGGGAGGCTCCAAGCCAGACACGATTCAGTGTGGACACTGTCCAAACAGACCCTAAATGACTGGGGATACTTGTAAAAACTTGGTTTACCTCCTTTCACACATAGATAAGCAGTTGGGAAAAAGAGACAATTTCTTGTAAGAACTTGAAAAAGAAACTATGCCATATGTACTTCAAGACTTCAAGTATATAGCCATAAAAAATAGTTCATGCATGTATGAGCCGTGGATCGTGCTGTTTCCGAAAAGAGTAAACCCACAGGGGGCAACTTACCTGTGATTTCGGGCTAATTGTATTAAAATTTTAAGCAACTACTATGAGACATGTAAAAAAGGTGCTATCTCTCTCTTGTGCTATCTCTCTCTTGCAAAAAAGTGCAGTTCCTTTAAATTTTCAAATTTGCACTTGCATTGCATTTAAACATGCCCATTGGGTGTGGGTGAACCATTCAGAACAATCAGCCATGGCAATGTCACATTTCAGCACCAAAGTGGCTTGCACTTCTTTTTAGTTGAACTTTTTTTAATAGACAAACAACTAAATGCTCAGAACCTCTACTACTACCACTAGATCATTTTCCTCTAGAACAGAACCAAACGTTTTTTATATAAAAATACGCAGTTCACAGATTTTGGCACAAGAAGTCCAGTTCATGTCGTACCAATAGTGCTTAAAACAGTTGGCCAGACAAAAAATTTAACAGTAAGGTGCATTGACTTTTTCTTTAAAAGGTTATACTTGAAGAACTAAGCTCCAGGTCCACTACAAACAAGTTTCAGTTCCAAGTTTGGCACTTGCTGTCCGACACAAGCCACAGCCCCCTTGAACATTCAGCAAGTGCACGAAACAAACGCATGTTACAAGACAAAAAACAGATTGGCACATCAATTGGAAGCCATCCATCATATACCATCAGAAAAAGGCTAGAGAGAATTGGGGAAACAAAGGTGAACCTCTCCCTTCTTGCACTCCTTGTAGTTGTCGAACTCTTGCTGGCACTTGCTCTTGTCCTGGTTGGTCTCCAGACCTGGAGACACGGCACATCATCAGAGATTTCATCAAATACGCACGAAACAATAGACAACTCATTCTCTGATCACTAACAAAGGTAGCATACTTCCAATCAACATGAAAAGTGAAATACCAGGATGATCGAAGTTGTAGTCTTGAGCACTTGCAGATTCTTCAGCAGTCAAGCCACGGTAAAATGAATCCTACAAAATTAAAGGCCATACTGAAAATCAGGCATGTTCTGAAGGTGCGAACAACAGCCAACCATTAGGTTATTGTACACTCATTGTTAAGCAATGACTATGGTAGCACGATGGTCCTTACAAAAACATTTACACTGAAATAGGACCCCCAAGAAACTGTATTCAGTGATCTTTCTAAACAAGTTACAGAACATACACTATATTCAAACTTGCTGCAATTTAAGCAAGTTTTTGTAAGAAAACTGATTAGGACCCCCAAAAACTTGCTGCATTTCAATCAGACCAAATGTTTCACTTAATTTTATGTTAACTGAATTTACATTTAATTCAGTTAACCAAAATTACACTGAATTTTACTGTCAATTGAAATTCAGTGAGTACATGTCACAAGAAAAGAGGAGCCACATCAATCCAATCTTGGTGCTGCTGCTATGAACATAACTAAACCCATATGTTTATAATCCAATCTTGATGAATAATGTGAACCTAACAAGTTTTCCACCCAGCAACTAGATGGGATGGCCATGAATCCTCTCTCCCTAGAGCACCCCAATGCACACACTCCGGAAAATTCAAAAAATTCAGTAAACATACACTTCAGAAAATTCAGTGACCGCAGAACATAGACTCCTGAAAATTTTCAGAGATTTTGTACTCAATTTTAAGTGAACTTTCTAAAGAATCTCCCAAGCTTCAAGATAGACTAAATTTTCAGTGATCTTGTACTGAAAAGAAGCATTTTGGAGTGGGGGCGAGAAGAGGGGGGAGCCGCACCTTGGCAAGTGGGGGGCGACAGGACCCACGACGGCGAGGATCCTCCAAGACGGCGTAGCGGAGCTTGGCGCAGCTCCTAGGCATGAGGACGGAGCACGGGGCGGTCGGTGGCCGCCGTGACGCGCGGCGGCCGCGCTCGGGGAGGCGGGGGCCGCGGAGGTTTCGGCCGGCTGGGTGCCGCGGCGGAGGGCCGGCAGCGGCGGCTTGAACCCCAGGTCT
>NC_057799.1:63984976-64217409 GCF_018294505.1 Triticum aestivum
CGGGGGGTGAGGGGGAAAGGGATAGAGGGGGGGAGGTTAGCAATGGCGCACCTCCTAGGGGTGCGCCATAAGTACATCCATAGCAATGGCGCACCACCGAGGGGTGCGCCATAAGTAACTTTATTTTTTATTTTTTGTTGCGTCTAATAATTTTTTAGAAAATGACAATCAAATTTGAAAACATTTATGAATGTGAAAAATATCATCAAATTTGTTATTTCAAAATATTTATGAATATGAAAAAATATCATCAAATTTGTTATTTCAAAATAT
Source organism: Triticum aestivum (assembly GCF_018294505.1). Classification (NCBI taxonomy): domain Eukaryota; kingdom Viridiplantae; phylum Streptophyta; class Magnoliopsida; order Poales; family Poaceae; genus Triticum; species Triticum aestivum. Next base: position 63,985,250 of record NC_057799.1, read on the forward strand.
CATCAAATTTTTTATTTGAAAATATTTGAAAATTTTCATAAAAATTGGTATACCAATGGCGCACCTCCTAGGGGTGCGCCATAAGTACATTGATAGCAATGGCGCACCTCCTCGTGCACCATTACTAACTTTTTTTTACTTTTTTTAGTTGCATCTAATAATTTTTTAGAAAATGACAATCAAATTTGAAAACATTTATGAATGTGAAAAAATATCATCAAATTTGTTATTTCTAAATATTTATGAATATGAAAAAATATCATCAAATTTTTTATTTAAAAATATCATAAATGTTTTTTTTGGATTTTTAGTTCCATTCATTTGTGAATTGGTAAAACATTTATGAATATGAAAAAATATCATCAAATTTGAAAAAATAGTCATGAATTCAAAAATTGCCCATGAAATTTAAAAATATTCATGAGTTCAAAAAATATTAACAAATTCAATACTTTTTGTGAGTTAGAAATTGAATACCATAATAAACATAAATAAATATTCATGAGGACTAGAACAGAAGAAATATCATTTCAATATGTCGAAATACAATCGAGAAATGAAGACTACGATTTAAATACAATCGATCTTAGCTAGCTATCTTTTCACAATCTTCTTGCCCTTCTTTTTCGCAAATGGAGTTCTTCTGTTGAACGGACGTCCTTTAGGTAGGGTGGTCCTGCTTCTTCTTGTGGTGTAGGGCACTTCATCGTTGTCGTCATGTTCTATCTTCGGGTCGCCGTACTAGTCGAAGTCTTGCTCATTGGCGACTCCATCCATTCCGATGATCTTCCTTTTGCCTCTCCTCACGATAACACGACTGGGTTTTGACGGGTCGGTAATGAAGAAGCATTGGTCCACTTGGGAAGCCAATACCCATGGTTCATTTTTCGCGGTGACGTTTGCGCCCGCGGTCTTGGATTTGGCTTCGGGTATAACCATGGTGGTGAAATACCGATCTTCTTTTCGGAGTTAGGACGCTCTTGGCCCATCTGACACGGAACATCGGGACCTTCTCTCTAGCGTAGCTCAGCTCCCAGATCTCCTCGATCCTTCCGTAGTATCTGTCCTTGTCGTTACCGGTGTAGGATTCCATCATTACCCCGGAGCTCTGATAAACATCGCTCTTCATGTCCTTTCCCTCGGTGTAGAATGTGTAGGTGTTGATATCGTACGCCTCATTGGTCATCAGGTTGTGCTCGGCGCCCTGTACAAGGGTAATATGAGTTTTTCTTCTGCGGAAGAATCCTCATGTAAAGGGTACGACAGAAGCTTCTCCTTGAACCAACGCGTGAAACATGAGTTGTGCACTTTGATTATATCTCCGTCCGTCCTCTGTTGGCCTCGTCATTGTACGTCTTCTCAATAAAGGTTTTGTGCTCTATCACCCAAGGATCGACCACGTCTATGTGTTGTAGCGCGACTAGGTTTGCTCTTTCAAAGTCGGCGAGTCGACCCTCGAAGTCGACATGCATTTCGCGGCGACCATCGCGGTGACCCCATCTAGCGAGCCTGCCGAGGTGCCTGGTTACGGGCAGACCAATGGGGTTCTCGATGCCTAGATAATTCGTGCAGTAGGAGATGCACTCTTCGGTTAGAAAGCCCCTGGCTATGCTTCCCTTTGGACGTGACATGTTGCGAACGTATCCTTTGATGACACCATTCATCCTTTCAAACGGCACCATGCTGTGCAGGAACGTCGGCCCGAGTTGGATGATATCCTCCACGATATGGACAAGCAGATGCACCATAACATCAATGAATGCGGGCGGGAAGTACATCTCAAGCTCGCATAGTATCACCACGATCTCTTCCTGTAGCCTTCTGAGTTGCCTCACGCCAACCGACTTTCGAGAGATGACGTCAAAAAAGTTGCATAGGCCAAATAGCATTTCACGGACGTGCGCGTCCATGATCCCACGGATAGCAACTGGAAGTATCTGCGTCATCAGCACGTGATAGTCGCGAGACTTCATCCCGCTGAACTTCTGCTTCGCTGAGTCTAGGTATCTGCTTATCTTCCCCGCGTAACCGTAAGGAAGTGTTACTCCTACGAGGCAGGTGAAAAACTGCTCGATCTCCTCCTGACTTAGAGTGAAGCACGCGGGAGGGTAGTCATTTCCGGTCTTCTTGGCCTTTTTGCCTTTGCGACGACTTTCCGTGTCCTGCTTCGCCTCATCATCATCATCATTAGCGTGAAGCTCCTCCCTGATGCCCATTGATTTCAAGTCTGCCCTTGCTTTCGGCTCATCTTTGGTCCTCTCTGGCATGTTGAGCAGGGTACCAAGCAGACTCTCGCACACATTCTTCGTGATATGCATGACATCAAGGCTGTGAGGCACACGGAGGATCTTCCAGTACGGAAGTCCCAGAAAACAGACCTCGTTTTCCATACCTTCACCAGCGGCTCTCGCGCCTTTCGCTTCTTTCCCAGCTCTGGCGCCTTTTGCTTCCATCCCGGCAGTGGGAAATCTTTCCAATTTTTCAACAGCTCGTCTATTTCCTCGCCGCTCCTCGTACGCGGGTGTCTTCAGGGTTCGGTTTCACCATTGAACAGATCCTTGCGTTTTCTCCATGAGTCATCATCGCGAAGCCACCTTCGATGTCCCATGAACACGATTTTCAAAGACCCGGGATCTCTATCTAGCTGGCGATATGTTGTGTTATCCATGCACCTGACGCATCCAGAAAATCCATGGACAACCTGCCCCGCGACATATCCGTAACCAAGATAGTCGTGCACCGTCGTGAGCAGTGCGGCTCTCATAGGGAAATATTCTTTCTCTGCGGCGTCCCACGTATTGGCTGGCGTTTTCCACAGCCTGTCTAGCTCCTCTTTCAGCAGCCCCAGATACAGATTGATGTCGTTTCCTGGTTGTTTCGGCCCTTCAATTAGCATACTCATGTGAGTGTCCTTCCTCTTCATGCACAACCAGGGGGAAGGTTGTACATCCACACAAACACAGGCCAGGTGCTATGTGTGCTTCTCTGGCTGCCAAACAGATTGACTCCATCGGTGCTTGCGCCCAGCACGATGTTCCTTGGATCGTCCCCAAATTCTGTGTGTTCGAAGTTCAATGCTTGCCACTGGCTCGCATCCTTAGGGTGACTCAACATCTTGTCTTTTTTATTTATCTCCGGAACATTTCCGTCATCTTCTCGCTTCTTCCCCTCCCTATCCGCGTGCCAACGCAGGAGCTTTGCTAGCTTAGGGTCCGCAAAATACCGCTGCAGACGAGGAGTGATCGGAAACTACCACACCACTTTTCGAGGAGCTTTCTTCCTCTTCTTGTCTCGAGTGACGCCGCACACCGGACATATGGTTGACTCCGCGTGATCGTCCAAATAAATGATGGAATTGTTCATGCACACATGGTATTTCACGTGCGGTAAATCTAGAGGACACACGATTTTCTTCGCCTCCTTGAAACTGGTCAGGCACTTGTTCCCCTTGGGAAGACGTTCGTGCCATAATGACATGTCCTCGTTGAAGCATGCGTCGGTCATTTTGTGTTTTACCTTCATCTCCAGAGCCATGAGTGTTACTTTCAGGCGGGTATCCTCGGGCCTACATCCTTCATACAATGGAGTAACCGAGTCTATCTCCAGTTGATCCAGCTTGGCTTTCTCTCGGGCGGCAGCACTTGCGTTATCCGTCTGCTTGAGAAGAAGCTCTTGAATATGAGGGTCCTGCACCCAGCCCATCGACGGTCCATCGTCGTCTACTCCAGAATCTTCATCTTCATGATCATGCTCTTCATCTTGATCCTCCTCATCATCATGTCCGGCATCTTCTACATGATGACTGTGTACTGCATCACCATCGTGATCATGTCCTGGAGATTCTTCGTCTTCTCGCCCGCCCTCGCCACGGTGGTTGTCTTGCTGCCCTTCCTCATTTCTTGCCCGGCCCCCATGGACGACTTCATAGTCATCTTCATCACCTTGCCATCGATAGCCATCCATGAAACCATGCAAGAGCAGGTGGTCCCGCATCTGTTCGGAATCCGGGTCCATAATAAGGCTCTTCAGCTTGCATCTTCAACACGGACATCTTATCTCCATCTTGTGCTTTTGAAGCATGTCGGCCTTCGGTCATCGTGCGAACCATGGTCGCCTGCGGGGTAGAGCAAAACCTATTCACGGTGCCTTCGGTCATCGTGCGAACCATGGTCGCCTGCGGGGTAGAGAATGAAGTGGGGAATGTGAGTGTGGTAGGTGGCTGTCCAAAATATCTAGCTGCTCTCAGGTTACCAATGGCGCACCACCTAATAATGCACCATTAGTAACCCAGGTTACTAATGGCACACCTGTTACATGGTGCGCCACTACTAGTCTTGCAAAAACAAATTGTTAGTAGTGGCGCACCATGGTTGTGGTGCGCCATTACTAGTTTGAACTAGTCATGGCGCACTGTTCCCTGCTGTGCCATTACTAGTTTTGAAAAAAAAGTGAAAAAAAATTGTTAGTAGTGGCGCACAGAGTGTGTGGTGCGCCATTACTAGTTAAAACTAGTAATGGCGCACTGTCCTTTGGTGCGCCATTAATAGTTTTGGTAAAAAATTGTTAGTAATGGCGCACCGTGTGTGTGGTGCGCCATTAGTGAGGACACTAATGGCGCACCTGTATCTGGTGCGCCACTACTATATAGCAGTGGCGCACCACATACATGGTGCGCCATTAATGTCCATATTAGCTATAGACCTTTTCCTAGTAGTGTCAACTCTAAGCAATAGCATGCGTTGTTATAAAAATCTTGGAAATGAAAGTAACATATAGCAATCATGAGGTTATACTCATAATATCTATTCTAACAATCATTAGATACCAATTGTTCTCATATCAACTCTAACAATAACATGTGTGGTCATAAAAATCTAGGAAATGAGAGGAACATATAGCAATGATGTGGTTATAGACATACTATATATTCTAAATTTGTAACAATGAACATGCAGTCGTATTCTTAAGGTAAAGATGAGATGAGATAGAACAATTACACGACGATAGATTCCACAGTATAGGCAGCCAGTCTATGCGTCGACCGCATAAACGATGCCGTCATGGACTATAGCATCAGACAGAAGTGTTGGGTGAAGAGGATCGACGATGAGCCATAACCATGTATGGCGACCGGATTCCAGATAGACTAATCCCATGTTGAACACGGCAATGAGCTTGTAGTCCATGTAGTCTTCTGGTGTGGGCACTTCGCAGATTACAATCTTCAGCAAACAGAGGTCGAGCCAAAAGCTCGACACGTCTCGTGCATAGTAGGAAGGTGTGTCCGGCGGGCCACGAGGCTCGATGGCGGCGGTATCCAAAGATGGAAGGGTGATCTCTCGCTGGGTGTAGATATCCACGAGACGCCACGGACTACCGGATTGGTGGATGAGGACGATCCAGTTAGCCTTCATGCCCGCCCAGTAGTGGCCGCGCATGAAGGGCAGGTGGACGGGTAGTGGTAGCATGTCGAGGGGCACCACGGCAACCTCCGTAGGATCGTCAAGTCGGTGTCTGGGCCACCTGCGAGGATCGGGCATTAGCAAGCAGTGTCTCTTGAAAAGAGCCGGCCGGTTGCAGACGAGTGGACGGTACAAAGACATCGAGCATGCGGCCAGACGGACGGTGCTGAGTAGCTCCATGCGATTACAGATCTGCTCCAAGAGAACATCGGGGAGGGAATTCCAATCGTGGCTCTGCATGTCAGTCGGTTCTGCCATTGGGGTTTTCGGTGCCTGCGAGCCAGCGGGGAAGTGGATACGGGCGGGCGGGCGAAGAAGCTTCTCCTCGTGTGGCCGAGCAGTGAGCGGGGGGATATGGTACGCGCGAGCTACCAAGGAAGATAGCGCGGGCGGGCGAGCAGTGAGCGGGGGGAAATGGTGTGCGGCCGACGATGGGGAAGAGAGGAGGAAGAAGAAGAGAGGAGGAAGAAGAGTGGAAGATGGGAAGAAAGTGCATTAAACCTCAATTCTACTACTACTACTACGAGGATATACCGTCCGTCGGATTCTAAATAGTTACACCGATGACATGTGGGTCTACCACAAGAGGGACCATATGTCAGTTGGTGGAGAACAGAAGCGTGCTCTACTGGCAAACATGATGGCAGTACTGGGTAAGGCTGATTTAGTAACACCAACACGCTGGTTCAGCTTATTAATTAAGTGTCCCATCTGCTGCAGCGTGTATTGTCACTTCACTGCGAAGACTAGTTGAATAGTTCTCTCTGACCGAGATGGGCAATAATGGATCGCGAAGACTTCCTTTCTACATTATCCCTATGCCTCTACGCTCACTTCACTCATTTTGCTTCGTACGTAGTCACTTGTTGAAATCTCTAGAAAGACAAATACTCCGTATTTGGGAACAGGGAGGATTTTACTCCGTATTTGGGAACAGAGGGAGGATTTTACTCCGTATTTGGGAACATAGGGAGTATCACCATATGGAGGGAACAGAGGAGGCTTGAAATATGAACATGTCAATGAGAGGGAGTAAGCCCCATGCATGCATGCATGCAACATGCAACACTCACACGTACACATGGACGCACGCAACACTCATGCACCCATGCGGCACCCAGCACACGACGCAACACACACGCTCACGCTCAAGTGCTCAACCTACTCCCTACATTCGTGAAAGACTGTACATTTAGAGATTTACACATTGAGCAGGGCATAATTAACGCCCAAAAGTTATGTGTGCATGCGACCATTGAGAGAAGAAGATTAAATGAAGGTCGTTGCATGCTATAATTAAGGATAGACATGTAGCCTATACCTAGAGCACAAGTTGGTGCATTAGTCAATCAATATTGATTTAGATTAAAGGCTAAATGCATTGGAAGTGTAGATGTACTACACTCTTTGTTTTTTAGCAGATTTCTTTGCTCTGCCAACTGACAGGTGGGACCCAGAAACCAGGTGACAATTTAACCAGTCAACAAAGTGCCACGTCGACTATGTGGCCGGTCAGTAGGGTGCAATACGGTGCTCTACGATGAGCTAGTGATCGTATAATCACCGCAAACTATATATCGTGATCGTAAAGAGCGTATTGTTACATACATTGACCGCCAGTGTATTTTTCTCGTTTCAAATTAAGCCATATTAACCGGAAAGGACCCAGTATGGACTAGTACTAGCACTGCCTTGATGTGTCCCGTCAACTCGCCGAACGAGGAGAAGCTTGCTTGCTACGCCTCTCCCTCGCGCACGCGCGCGGTGGTTAGCAGGACGAGGAGAGGGTTTTGACTACAGCGTGCCCTCTCCCTCTCCCTCTCCCTCACCCTCGCCCTCGCGGTGGACGTGCAATAGTTCAATCAGTGTCAGATTGCCAAAAGCATAATGTGTACTGTAGTATCATCATTGTTGGACCTTCCGAAGAGGCGAAGAGCCAACTTCAAGGCTCACACGAGTACGAACTGTTGAACCTCCCGAAGAGGCAAAGAGCCAAGTGCAAGGTTTTATAGGAGTTGTCGTCCTAGTAGGAGCGTACTACAACTATAGTGAACGATGCTACTGTATGATGCCACCACGTCACGTATATCCAAAGCTGTGCCACCTTTTTTTCTCAAAGAGCGTGTTGGAGCCCGTGCAACAACCACACAAGTAGCATGTACACATAACACATTTACTAGTAATAAATTCTAAAGGACAAATGCAAGTATGCCACACAAGTACATCTCCAATTCATGTGATAAATTTGTGCACGACTAGTCTACATATATTCACAGCGCTACCGTTCACAATTTACCGTACTCCACTTACACGTTATAGATGGGCTACATGTCCTCCTCCAGGTTCCAGTCCCAGGTGTTCTTCATGGATGGCACGATCCATAGCGGTGGGCAACGGGAATCATTGTCGCAGCTTTCTAGTCCGGTTCCACACGATGGAGACTCATCCAAGCTGAAGCGGCATAAATTAGGGATAGCGTGTCCCAGCATGTCGTTCATCCGGCGGTGCGCACGGAAGACACAACAATGCTTCATGAACAGCAGGCCTTCCATGTCATGCACGGAAGGTGGCATCCGCTTCACAATGGGGTAGCTGTCCCCAATGAAAAGCGAGTACTCTCCAAGAGTGTTCCTCGGCACCCACGTAGCATCACAGGGGTCGAACTCGGCGCCGTTCATCTGGTACACGCGGCATCTCATATCTGGACACATGGTGACATACATAGTCAAGGTCCATGCATAATAATGCTGTGCTCAAATATGGCGGTCAGTAATACTGTGCAGCAAATAGTACTACTCCGGTATAGAGGAAGTAAAATAACCGGCTTATTATATATAGCCACTGTTGGCTACATGGATGAGATAGTAAGACATGGGAAATCAAAAATGGTGGCAGGTAGTGGGTTCAAGTCTTCAAGGGCCTAGCTAGCTATACGCGTCCTTCGAGGAAAAAAGTACTCCTAATAGTACGTAAGTAGAGTACTAGTACAACAATGAAAGAGAAGGCGAGAGGGGTTAAAAAATGGAATACCTGGGTAGATGGTGACGGTCCGATCGTGGTAGATTGTGTGACCATGTTGCACAACAGTGGTACCATGGGTAACGACCGCTAAGATAGTTGATCCCAATATGCCAAAGTCAGCTACAAGGTTCCAGGTTAGACCGAATCGTGGATGCAAATGCGCATCCAGGATCGGCGATCTTATTTTGATCGCGGGATGACTGGTCCCTGCAAAATAATGGAGTACCGTTAGGGATGCAAATGATGGTTTGTGCATTCCGTTTGTAATCTCCCGTACCGTAGGATGGCAACCAGATGAAACAAGTCCCCTGGCTTGTCACCGCGAAGATGCGGCCTAGATGGCGGACGGCGTCTTCGAACGTGTAGGGGTACAAATCTGCCGCCGCCAACATGCGCCAGCCTCTGCCGTTACTGCCTCTTGCATTGATGGCAATCCTTATGTCGAACACCGCGATGAGATAGTAATCATCGTAGCCGCATCGCTTTGTTGGCGGGTCCGCAATTCCTATCTTCTTCAATCTCATGTGGGCATCATCATGCGTATTCAAGCCCAGCTAGTCGGAAGGCCGATTCCAATGGTGGAGAAGGGGTCTACCGGAACAGTCGCACTGCTGTGGATGTTGTGCAAAATGATGGTGGTATCCGGCCGGAGGTATGCAAGCCAATCTTCGTTGGCACCGACCCAGACCTATATATAAGACGGTGGGCAGCGGAGAAATTACGGGATGGAAATGGAATAACTAAGTACTACATGATCAAACTCCATTACTGACCTGCTCATCGGACAAATCCGATTACCTCTCAATGTCGGCAGCTCTAGCGGAGTCGACGTGCAACCATGGCCAGGGAGCGGTGGACTGTTCGAAGGATTGTCCCATAGAAGAACCTTCTCCTCGAGGACACATGCAACAAGCATGGCCTTTTCCCAAGCCATTTTAAGCACCGTCTTGAAATAGTTGGTGCAGGAAGCACCGAGTCTTGCGGCGGTGAGGACGTCGAAGCGGCGTGCGATTTCTCCCAGAGGATCGTCGTCCAAGGTCTCCCAGCCCCAACGAGGAGGAGAACCGCCTGGTGAATCCATGGGAGCAGCGACGAACTGCCTTCTCTTCGGGGGGAGGGGAACTGGCGAGGAGGAGATAAGAGCGTAGTAACCGCAGGGCCTCGTCCCTTCCAACTATAGATCGTTCCTTCCAACTGTAGCGAAGGGGTGAGGCTATTATTTACTACTAGTACTAGCATTATGGGATGTTATGGGATTGCATTATACTGTAAATAATAGTACTAGTAAGAAATTTTTGGCACTAGCTAGTAGTTTTTGGCGTGGATTAAGATATTTTGGGTATGTTTTTGCTATTTTTTGTACATGCCAACTAGTGTCAAAAAACGTCTTACATTATGTGATGGAGGAGTACGTACTCGTACTGTAGCAGTACTAGTACTACTTTCTCAACTAGTAGTGCGAGGGTACTACTAGTGCTATGTACTGTACTTCTAGTATAGTGCACCAGTTTTGAACTCTTGAATCTCAGGGCCAAGGAGCTACAGTTGGAAGTGGAGGGTACTACTATTCTCTAGAACCATCATTGTACTATCAATGCAGGGAAAGTACACCGGCGTAGTGGCCTAGTGGGTACTCTCGGTGCTCTATTCAGCCGCTCCTCTCACGTAGCTGGCCTACTCAGCCGCTCCTCTCACGCACACACTAGCAACCTGTTTATCAGCGATGATTACTGCGGGGGCCGAACATTTGAGTTATTTGATACAGCCAGACAAGGCTTTTCGCTTCCATTTGTGGAGGTGTAATGGATCTCGTCGAACTTTGTTAGTAGTTCCGTCTTTATGAATGAGATGAAGCAAAGCTTTTGCCTCCGTTTCAAAAAAACACGTCAAGAGGAATTTCTTTTATAGTAGAGCCGATAATGGAGTGAAGTCCATGCGTGCAACGCCACAAGCTACAGAGTAGTAGTAGAGCACTTTACGTACAGAGCCATATTGCACAGTTCCCAATGCCCCGCCAGGCTTTTCCGGCTCCTCGGGCTTAATTGGGAGGCGCTAGTTTAAATATGCTACTAGCTGATGAGGAAGATGCAAGCGAGGTGCGGCTAGGGCGAGCACGCGAGCCACGAGATGCTGGGAAGGAAAACCCGTTCACGTTGCTAGGCTATCTAGTGCACCTAGATTGTGGTGCCGCACGTCCGTTTGACTTCAAAACTCAAACTACCCGTGTAAAATATTGGCTCGCAACGAAGTTACTATTTAAAAAAAGGCCGTCGTGCGTTCGGCCGGGATCGAACCCACAAAATGAGGCATACACTCCCACGACCACTAGTAGTACTCGTTGGAGTACAACACAACCTAGAATCGCCTTTTGTCGCTAGTAGTACATTGTTCCTTACAAGAAACCCCTAATAATGCAAGAAACCACTAATAATGCCAAGAAACTACTACCACTTGCATACGTGGCAGACTTAAGATAAGACTACCTTATCAACCATTGTACATGCTCTTACCAACCAGCCCTAGCAAGAAACGACTACTGTACAAAGTGCCGTTATAGGCACGTTTCAACCCATGGCCCTGTTTGGATACATTTGTTGTCAATCTAACCCTGCCATCCAAACACCACTTTGGTTAGAGTTAGTTCAGGGTTAGAATCTAACCTCTGACTGAGAGTATCCAAACAGGGCCCGTGTCGCCCATTAAGTCAACGCCTAATATTCGACCGGGCATTATGACTTGTGGGACCTACATGTCAGTCTGCAAAAAGAACCCCGAGTGACCTCCTACCTCTGGCCCGTCCACCTAGTCATCCTCGGCCATGGGACGCAACTACCGCCGCCGGCAGAAGGCGAGGTCAAAACCGCCGGCGGTGCGGAGCCCATCTTGCGGCAGCCCGGATGCCAGCTCCGTTTGGCGCTCGCGGCCGCTAGCTAGCAAAGATAGCTCCGTCCAGCTGCTTGTCTGCAAGGTTTGCTAGCTAGATTGGCACCGCGGCGCGGCGGCTTGCTCGCGCGCGCCGTGCTAAGGCCAGCCATCTGGCTCGAGCGAAGGCCAGCGCGGCGGCTTGCTCGCTCGTGAGTCACGCTCGTGCCTTCCTGCCAACCCGTGCGGAGGCTAGCGCGGCGTCCGGCCCGTCTGGCGGAGCGGCGGCCAACTCGCTCATCACCGGCGCCACCGACGAACCCGCATCAGCACTGTTTGAAGTAATGTTCAGGAAAAATAATGATTTGAGGGGGAATAACTGGATAGAAGGTCAGATGTGGGTCCCTCAAGTCAACGGTCAAACAAAATGTGTTGGTTTAAGCTGCCTCGTCAGCACGGACGTGTGGGCCAACCCTGTCATAAATGGGTTTAAACTAACCTAATCGGTAGGTAGTAGTTTTTGGCGTGGATGAAGAAATTTTGGGTATGTTTTTGCTATTTTTTGTACAATAGATTCTTCCTAGGGCTGGTTGAAAGTGGTAGTTTTTTGTTAAATACTCTACATATTGTAAGTAGGAGTGAAAGTTAAGCTTTGGAACCCAATAAGCAAGGCTAGTTACATAGTGCATATGTGTACATGATTGAAAGTAAATATCAACCATGAGTGACTAATATCTTGATGGAAAACTCGAAACTATGGAATACTAGGGAATTTTTTTGCATGGTTGGAAATATTAGCAATGTTCATGTGCGTTCCAACGAATCATAATTAGAATAATACTTATTCACAAACTTGATACAAAACACTCTAATTTTGATATACATATATCACTAGAGATATATTATGTTTCAATTAGAATATATTCCTTGGGCTGTTTTGGTGAGGTAAGGGAGGGATGTGGTTGGTTTTAAGATACTAATTATGGGTTTTCTGCAAATTGGTAGACAAGTGGGATGTTTGTGAGAAAAGGCAACAACTTACCTCACTGTCATTAGACGTAGATCTAATGGTCACAAACGACGGATGGCAGACACACCATCATCACCAACTTAGACTTATGTAGGAGTACTAGCAAGATCCGTGCATTGCACGGAACATCAAGATGCATTTTTTTATAAAAACACTCGTTGTGATTGACCCATGCGGGAGTAATCCCATGTGTAAAAACTAATGATATCTCGAGAAATAGGAGATCAGGTGAAGAGGAGTGGGGCGTGGTGGTGATCGGTGGTCGGACTGAGCGAAGGCAAGGGGATTGATGACGCCGGCAGCGGCCACCAGGCCAGTTTGTTCCAGAGGCTTCCTTTCTTAATTGCTCAACAATGAGGTTGTTGGAGATAAGGATGCACGAGGGAAGGCCTTGTCTGCAAATGTGGAGAGGGGTGCGGGTATCTTTTAGTTTAATTTCCATCAGTCAGATATAGATCGGACGGTCTATATTGCAAGATGGTACGCGTACCATCATCACCAACTCGGTTTTTTATAAGAGAAGAAATATAAGTACGGAGATACACACGTATTATCGATACTTGTTTCCGTAAACTATCATCTACATTCTATTCAACGCCTCAGCTTGTGAGGCCTTAGCACAATGACTTCTCGACTGTGTAAAACAAAGGTTTTCCCGTCGCCGATAAGGAGGGGGTGACGGCGGCGCACTTTTTGGCTTGCTCTAGTCCTAGCTAGTAGTCATACTAGGTGGTCTAAGCACGTGTAGATTTATTGTTTTTGACGTCTCGTGTTCGCCGTACTACCATGACTGTTGATGAATAGACGGTAAGTTATTCACGGGGAAACCCTTGTTGAGCGTGTTTGTGAGAGAGAGAGACAGTGTGCGTGTGTGATATGTCTAGAGACTGAGGCAATGGTAACAGATTCCTTGTGTCTATGTGTGTGGAGGATAGAGAGAGACATGTACATGGGGCTTTGTGTTGACGTGGAGACACATATACATAATTAGAGAGTGAGTGTGCGAGATACACATGCGGACATGGGGAGAGATGAGGATCTAGATTAATGGGTGTTTGTGCGTGTCTGTGTGTGTTTGTGCGCGCGTTCGTGTGTGAGAGGGAGTGTGTGTATGTGGAGTAGAGAGACCACTAATGATGTAAACCTAGTATAAGGGAAGGGGGAATGGTGTGGCATGTGTAGTAGCGGGATAGCATGGGTGCGGACGGAGGGAGCAGACTATTTGGAAGAGACATCGATTGTGTGTGGGAGAGGGGTGTGAGAGCGAGAGAGAGAGAGAGAGAGAGAGAGAGAGAGAGAGAGATAGCTAGCGGCGGAGAGAGAGAGAGGAAGAGAGGGGGCGAGAGAGGGGGCGTTTGTGTCCATAAATGGCGTATAGATAGGGAGACAATGTTGATGTTGTTTGAAATTGGCCTATGTACGGAGACGCAAGGGAAGCGAGTCATCGTGTGTGTGATAGGGACTTCATGAGAGATCTAGAATAGATGGTGTAGAGAACAATGTGCGAGATCGAGAACGATGATACATTAGGGAGCTATGGAGAGAGAAACGACATGTATGTATACAGGGAGGAGCTCGGGCGGGTCCGCATGTGGGAGAGATAGAGTGAGGAGAGTGGTGCACAAGGAGACAAAGTGTGCTTGTTTTGCAGTGGGGGTGGTGTGTGAGGTGAGTGTGCGAGAACCACATAACTAGGGAGATAGACGTTTGGGGGTGATGTTTTGTGTGTATCAGATAGATACACTCTACATAGTGCGTGTGCTTGGGAAAGAGAGATGCCGGGAGACCTAGCTAGAGAGTGGGGGAAGAGATGTGTGCATGCCCAAGAGATAAAGTGATAGAGACCTATATTGGGGTCCGGACTTTAGAAGAGAGAGGGGTGTTAATGTGCTCGTGTGTTGGTGTTTGGGGAGAGAACGACTTCTGTGTGTGTGGGGGGGGTGGGCGACGAGGGGGGGGTTGCTTCAGATAAAGAGTGAGGTGTCTATATTTGAGGGACTTTAGCGTAATTGAGATATACATGGTCAATAGTGTGTGCACTCAAGGTTGATCAATTTGTTTCACAGTTTGGACTATGAGATAACGATACTTTTGAACATGCGTGATATACTTTGATGTACCAGAATTACAAACCTAAGATTGGAATTTTGGAATTTGACTCCATCATTAGCTTTTGTAATTAATTTAAACGGAGGTACATTTTTAAGCCCGGATTTCGTGATTTCAAATTCATATATCAAACCTAGAGATATACACAAACGGGCATGTTCAAACTTTATAATCATCCAGTTTATTCATACACATACACATTTTTGCTTCTGTCATCGTATTTAGGATAAACACATTTGGAATTTCATTTGAATTGGACCATATGATGGTATTTTCTTGTAGTAGCTCAATGATCCATATTTGAATTGAATGGACAATCTAAGTTTCGACTTGGAGACATTGATTTTCAAAACTTGCACTTTTTTTGCGTGCAAAACAAAAAAATTCTCGGCCATGATATCATAGTTGGCCGTACAAGAGCATAATATAATTTCAGGTGCCAAAAGCTTTCAAACTTCCCGCTCACATCGAAATATCTCAGGCCCGAAAGTTTAGCCCTGCGATATTCCTGTTTTACCCCTGCTACATGAACGGAAAAGGGCTGCTTTGGTAACTCCATTGTTTTCCCCTCTTTGCCCCCAACATTCTTCCCCAGAGCCCCTCCCCTTCCCCTCCCCGACCCCCCAACCATGGCTAGCTGCCGAATCTAGTCCTCCGCCGCAGCGGTGGACCTCACACCCCGACGGATCTAACTTCCGCACCTTGGAACCCCCAACTGCCAACCCACCACCTCACCGGAGCCGCTTCAGTGACTGGCTTGTACACCGCTCCAGATCTCCTTGACCGGCATCATGGTCCACCGCACGGGATCTGCTTAACCGGCGCCCTCGTCCACCACAGTGTAGGCCCTTCACTGACTCCCTCGTCCGTCCCTTCGCTGGCCCTTCATACAAGCCCTTGTCCGCCGCAACAGATCCGCCTCACCGAAAGCACTGTACAACGCGCCCGCCGAAGCATTCATCCACTGCACCGGACCCGCTCCACGGACGCCATATTCAACTCCACCGGCCCTGCTTTACCGACGCCGCAGCCTCATCAGGTTATTCCGATCTGTACTGCTTCGGTTTTTCTCTTTATAGTGCAACTGTTCATTTACCACAGATGAGCTTTCTTGTATGTCGACAGGCGCCGCAACCGTAGCACCGGAGCCGCTTCAGCGACGGCGACAGCCGGCCCAAAGTCAACCGCAACACGAGCACCATCAACGATCCTTAGCTATCAACTATGCCAACGATACCCATACGCCGCCGAGAATCAGGTACTATTATCCAACGGCCGGTGCCTACGTTCACTTTCTTAGCATAGGCACCGCACCTTTGAATTTCTTCAGGGCATCATTCAGTTTTTCATGAGACGCGTTATTCTGCTTGCACCTGTAGGGCCATACTTCTGGCAGTGAACATGTTACATGTGCTAAATTACATACATGTGCACATATAGTTAATATGCTTTAGTTTTATCCTAAGTATTACTGTACTTCTTAGATATCACTGCCTACTATTTTACTTCTTGCATGCTATATATATGATAATGGTGTTGTTCTGATGCCACCTGTTGGTTCCATCAGACTGCTTCATGTTCTCTATGCTTAATTACACATCAGCAAACTAGCATGTGGTTCCGCTGGTTTTTGTTCGTTTTACCCTACATTTTCTGATGCTAGCTATTACATCACTGCTACGAGCTTCTGTTCATTACTTTTTTGTGTGTTCTTGATCTTCCCAAGTTGCATGACTAATTTGATGCTTCTATTAATTATGGAGCTGCCAACCCCATCAAGCAAAATATTTGTTCTTTTGGGGCTGGCACCTTGAACAAGCATAAAAATAGAGGGAAGCAGATATATTGTCGTGTATACACACACCCTTATTTCATTAGTTTAGATGAACCATTGATGATCAATTTGAACCAGTGCATGCGATTAAAAGTAATTTTACCTAAATAGAGGGTGCAGAATAAACTACAACAAGTAGATTTGCAACCACGGGATGCTGACAATATCTTCAAAGAACATTGCAACAGCAGAGAGGCTTCACAGCAACATATGGTAAGCCAGTGTGTTTTAGTACATGTGAAATGTAATGCGTGTGGGTTGCTTTCTTGGCTTGGGCCCTCAACCTGTAATCCTACAGAATAACAAATAGTTCAGTTGTCTGCTTTGCTGTATTGCTTGATTCGAATGCTTGTTTGTTACTTGTTACGCTATACCTGACTTGGCCAATATGTTAGCAGTGCCTGTTGTACTATCGTAAAGAAATGCATGCCTAGTTCATTTGAGTCCTTCACTTTTCCTCCGAACTTCATCACAAGACTGTCTTTGTAGTTTATATGAGGCCACACTGTTAAGTGGTTTCTCAGATTATTTCAACTGCTTAGATGCCTTGGCAACTTAGCGGTGGTACACTCCCTTTCAACTAGGGATGTCAACTGGGTCCCGTTTAATGCCAATTAAAGTCCACTAGTGGTATGATAGTTCAAAAGAGTTTTTTTTTGTGGAAAATGAACCAGGGAGCTAGCAAAAACTAACTAGATGGGACTGGCGGATGTCGTTTATTTGCCACTTACATCCCTAGTTCCATCTTACCATTTTAATTTCTTTTCGGCTGATGCTGCTTCGAACCATTTAAATATAGCTTGCCATGCTCGGCAATAATTCGTATGTCGTTTACCATGTAAGCTTACTACCTAGATCATGCAATAACTATCTCTTACTTATGTCCAGCAGAAACCTTTCAGGATGCCGTTCACACTAGGACAAAATGTACAACCCCAGAATCTATTTGTGGAAGCAGTGCGCCATCCATGTTACCAGATGGTAGCAGTTCAGAGGCAACACCATCGGAGAGCAGTCTGAGCACAGAAAGAGATGGTGTGGCTGCCATGAATGAGGTAATCTCGATCTTGATGCTGGA
The DNA here is from genome assembly GCF_018294505.1 of Triticum aestivum. Taxonomy (NCBI): domain Eukaryota; kingdom Viridiplantae; phylum Streptophyta; class Magnoliopsida; order Poales; family Poaceae; genus Triticum; species Triticum aestivum. The sequence continues at coordinate 64,002,646 of NC_057799.1, forward strand.
AATTATGCAATTAGTTGCACGCATTATGCAAGCAACCCAAGAATTGGAGGAAGTAAGAATGTTGCATTTGAAGACGGAGGAGGTCCTGCTGCTTCTGCTATCTGAAGCCCAGGGTAATCCCAGTTCTTCTTTAGATAGCAGCTGAAATTGTCATTAGATTATTGTACTTGCATGTTGTGTCATGTCTCTGAATGGACTATGTTGTAAGACCCCATATGTTGTCCATGTGTTGTAATGATCCGAATTTTTTAGGCGAGGTAATCCTCAGTACTTGTATGATTGACATAAGGTGAACTGTTTTTCATGTGAGCATATTGTATTGGATGAAATAACTGTTTGACTCAAAGTGTATCCAACCTACTGAATTCGAAGATCACGACATTTCTAAATCATAATCATATATAAAGGTGGAATAAATCTTTGTTGTGGTTTTGAAGAAATAAATAACAAAACGTAGAATTATCTGTGGATATTCGTAATCAAATAAAAATTGGGTTTGGATTTAGTTGCCAGGGCCCAGGGCAAACGTGAATGCTAATTCTCCCAAGTTTTGAACGAAGCGGCTAAACACCCACTATCATTTGTGGGATGGCCAAAGCAAGTGTTTGCGAGATGGAAATTACTGTCTACCCCTGACACTTGACATCCTTATCGACCGGATTTACACTGCTGTCGATAGGGGTAGACTAGTAACTTCAATCAGACGTGACACGACCGCCTCTGAGCCCATTCAGACATGGTGGGCGCCAAACGTGGGCGACAAAACACAATTGAGTCAAGCTCGTCCGAAAGACATGTGTCTCTCCCTCCATTTCCCCATTCATCCACGGTGGGCAGCAAAACAAACTCTTCTCGTCCGAAATTGATGTAGGCTAATATTTTAAATAGGGGCGGATGTGTAACTTCCCTCAGACGTGACACAACCGCCCTACCTGTCAGCCCCGTTCATACACCATGGGCGCCAACTGTGGGGGGCAAAACACCCTCTCCTCGCCCGAAATCATTACCGAAAAATATTTGGGAGATGCAAGATTACCGTCCTATCCCCAACCTATGTGATGTCGAAATTTTTAAACGGGGGATAAGTTCGTAACTTTCCCACATTTCAGACAAGCACGTCCCAAAGTTTGGGATCCCCCTCGCCCTCCATTTCCCCATTCATACACCGTCGGCGCCACGACAAACTCCCCATTGCGGCTAGCCTCCTCCGTCCGCCACCCCATCCTCCACCTTGCCGGAGCCGCTACCTCTAGCCCGTCGTCCACTGCAAGAGATGGACGTCTCTCATCCACGACGCCGGACCAGGAACTTTTCATCGCGTCGTCTCGCTTCATCGGCGCCGTCGTCCACTTAGCCGTTGCCGCTCCTACGACCGCCTCGTCCACGGCAACAGGATTTATCCCCCAACCCGGCCGTCTGCCATCTAAAGTCTTCTTCCTCGCCGCCGACAGCCATCGCACCCGCAGCACCCTCAACGTATCAGCAGGGGCCTACACGGCGTCGCAAGAGAGGTGGTACTCTTCCATATGTGCTTAAGTTATTGATCTCACCCGGAAAATATATCTTAAATTGTTTACTGTACTTTTCTTGTCCGTACCAAATCGTAGTGGCTAGTTGAATGCAAACATTGGTTGTGAAGTAGCTTTATACAGTTTGCACCTTCAGATCCGCCACGTCAAATTCACTATACTCGTAAAGCTTATGGTTTCCCCCCTTTATATTCACTACCATCATCGTAGGTGCTTCCTTGCTTCGTGTCGTGCTAGCACTGCTCCTCAAGACCTCAACCCATCAAGCGAAACAACATGCCACTCATAATTCCAAAGCTTACGTGTTGAAATACGAAAATCTGATATGATGCTCATATTACTGAAAAAGAAAACGTTTAATTGGTCACCTAATGTTCCTATATTCATTTCGAAAAGCATGTGCGCCACCCACTGGTCCAGCTAGTTCCACTTTCCTGATTTTACTCTTGATGCTTAGGGTTTTCCCCTTTTATCTACTCTACTATGATCTGCGTAGGTGCTTTTTGTCATACTAGCATTACTCCACCCTTCAAGCTCAACAACACAACACTCAAAATTCAAAAGCTTAGTTGTTCAAATATGATTGTGATATGATACTGATATTAGTTAACAGACACATTTAATTGGTTAGCTAAAGGTCCCACTTGAGTTTCCAAATGCATGTCGTGACATATAGAGAGACAGCAGAATTGCATTTCTTTGTCACTTGTTGACTGTACTTTCTTGTTCATACCAAATATTAGTTGTTATTTCAAAGCAAATATCGGTTGCTAACTACCCTTTGCGCAGTTTGCAGCTTCAGATCTGCCATCCCACTGGCACGGTCAACACTATACTCATCATGCTTACGGTTTCCCCATTTTATGATGACCACGATCAGCCGACGTGGTTCGTGTCGTAATAGCACTGCTCCACCCATCGAGCTAATCAAGCTTAGTTGTACAAATTCAAATATGATATTATGCTGATATTAGTAAAACTGAGAGATGTTTAATTGGTCGGCTAAATGTTCCTACTTTAGTTTCGAAATGCATGTGAGCCACATATGGAGAGGCCGGAAGGAATAGTATTTCTCTATGCGCTCTGGTTCATCATGGGTGGCCAACCGACATTGGATAGAAAGACTTGTAATATCTTCAATCTGCTTGCTCTTCTGCTCTTCTTTAAGATGATCCTCTTCTCTTGCGGTCGACTGGTCAGGTCGAGTTATTCTCCCTTAGTATATTTTGAATCTGTGAGGTCAGGTCGGCTTGTTCTTCTTTAGTATATGTTGAAGCTGTCATCTGTGAAGTATCATCACTTCTGGAGCTCTCATATTTTGGGTAGTAGGCCACATTATATTAATTCACACACCAAATTAGAGCATGCATGGCAGCTCTTAGAAGTTGCAGAGATAGCACAAATGGGTTTACAAGGAGGAAGTATTGGATTAGAATCACTTCCGCATTACAAAGGTAATCTCACTTGTTTTTATTTTTTCATGCATGTCAGGTATTGAACATTATCAAAATGAATATGAGAAAATGGGCGCACGAGAGGAATATTGCGGAATGATCCACTGGCTAAAAAACTTGGCATAGTGGAGGATGACCTATCTTATTCACCCATCAAGGTGCAAGCTCTAACTTGGCAAGGTTGTATTGGTCGCACATATTGGATTAGAATCACATCTTGCATTACTTCTAATTTGTTACACCATCTGCTTAGTTTAAGCATCATATATGAGTATATGCCATACCTATCCATTTTCTGTACCTATTCCATGTGTCGTCATACTATGTTTTTCTAGTCAAATGTTGTTCTTTCGTAATAGATGTCCAAAAGGAAGAGGGTGATTGCAGATCCTCAAGGAGTAAAACTAGGTATTTGGAAAAGGTAGTGATACCTCTTAAATCAGATAGATCAGCAGCCACAGAAAACATAGGCCCAACTGTAACAGACTTTACCCCTACTCCAGTGGCCAAACACCTATCAGAACTGCTGACAACCCAGTGCCAGGTACTGTCTATGATATCAATTCAAAATTTGAACTCCTAAATTTCTGCATGTGCCTTACCTTCTCTCTTGTTTGAAAACTAATTTCAGATGAATCTCCTCCTCAAAGTATCATAGGATCTCACGACAATACTGGGCTCTGCATTGCTCTTGTCAGTACCTCTTGCCCTTTGTCAGCATACTTACACTCATTGCTGTTTGATTATGTAGCATCACTGTAAATGTTCGCTTCTTTATCCTTCCTTTGCTTCAAATTATAAGATCTATATTTACTCTTAGATAAATATAGAATTAACACAATGGTTATGAAGTTTTGGATTGCTCATGTAAGTACCTGTTGTCATGTACTCCCTCTGTATCGAATTAATTAATGATCAATTGGATGTATTTAGAACTTAATAGTGCTAGATACATCCATTAGAGAGACAACTAATAACGGACAGTGGTGGTAGTACTGTACATGCATCGCGAGATAGTTGATTGTCTAGCCTTAGTCAGCATCTTATCTGCCATGCCCTCCACTTTCTCCAAATTATCATATCTACATTTACTCTTACCAAAATGTTGAATAAAGCCAATGCCACTGCACACGTTGATGTCTGCATTCCTGTTGTCAGTACCTTTTTCCTTGTAACACTGTACTTAATTAATTGCTATTTGATTATGTATCATCAGTCTGCACCTGAGCTTCATTATCCTCTATTTCTTCCAATATTATTTGATCCATATTTACTGTTTGCAAAATGTAGAATAATGGCAACGCTTATAAAGAATTTTTTTTGGGGAATTTATTGAATTATCTTTCCATCAACATGGAGAAGGGCTTTGTCCAGCCCGTGTTAACATTTAATGTAAGTTCATCCTTTTCAAGTCTTCAAACTTTGTTCTAGTATAGATTTGGATAGGCATCATTTCCTCCACTGCTGTTTACATCTGATTGGATGTTTGCAACAACTACCAGTTTTAAATTGTAGTTGTAAAAACATGTTCCTTATGCAAAACAGATCTATTTATTTTCTTATATAATTGTGAAACCTGTTACGTGTCTCCTTGTTTCTCTTTCAGAGTCGTATCTCTTATGCCAGGCAGAACTTTAGTAAAGATAGTGAGCCAAACCATCTTGAGGACAGCGAGATGACCCCAAGGTCCTGTCTTGATGAAGACAGTGAGTTGAAGCTACTCACCAGAAGTTGTGAGACAACCTCTGTGCAGTCGGTGCCTCAATCAGTTCGACTTCTTCAGTCTCAATTTAAAGCGGAAAGGCTTGCTTCAGCTCAGCTCCGACTTGAAGTCAAAGATGTAATGAAGATGTCAGGGGACTGCCTTGCGCACTATGGTTCCATACAGCTAGGGATGAAGCATCTATCATTGACACAACTGAGGTCTCATCAGCTTGTTCGGCTGCTTGCGGGGGCCCGAGCTTGCCAGGTCTAGTGCCTTCTGAAGTGCTCTCAGTTTTGTATATTCTTTTGTCGGCGCGTTTATATGCACTGGTGGCGACCTTTGATGCCAAGTGTATGTAATCCGCGGTCATGTTGCGCTTTATTATCACCGGGTAGCGAACTTTGATTCCTAATATGCCGTAATTTCTTTGTTGTATAGTCCAGGTTTATTCTTTGGTTGGTATGCTGTAATTTAGGCCGGAACTTCAGTGGATCTCAGTGTTGTCCGTCTTCAGGCCGGCCCGTTACTCATATGGGCCAAAACGTGGGCCTATAATCATCTTGGGCCATTAGCAGGTCTAAACCTATAGTAGTTTCCCGCCTTTAACAGGCAATGGGCTACATATTTACTGTAGTGACACTGGGCTTCCTACAGGTCGTAGAAACAATGGGCCTTGTACGGTCCGTAGAAACAATGGGCCTTCTACGGGCCGTAGAAACAATGGGCCTTTTACGGGCTGTATCATCAATGGGCCTTAGATGGGCCGTATGATCGATTGGCCAAACATGGGCCAAAAACAGACCGCATTATGGCCGTAAACGGGCTAGAGTTGGAGTCGTCCGTTCATGGGCCGACCATAACGGGCCGTCGTTAATAGGCCGTATTTTATGACCTATGAAAATGGCCCAACGTATTAATGGGCCACAAACGGGCCGACTCTAACCACGGGCTGAATTTGGCCCACAAGCAGAAAATGGCAGTAACGGGCCGTAAGTAACCGAATGCTGGAAAAGAGCCCAAGAATAAATGGGCCCTGAGGAGGCCGAAAGATAACATGGGCTGCAAACGGCCCAATGGATTAATGGGCCATTAATGGGTATAAAGTAGTGATACACTGTTCATTACGGGCCAGTTTCACCACGGGCCGTTAATGGGCCAAGAGTTACAAAGGGCCTCATCTGGGGCGAAAGACGTCATGGGCCATACTGGGCCGGAACTTAAAATGGGCTGGAATCATATTGGACGGCCCATATGATGCTACTGGGCCTAATTCGGATAGGTCGTAACGGGCCCTGGGTCAGCGGGCTGTAAATGGCCTATATGCGAACATGCCATTAACAGGCTTTCCGTGGGCCGGGCCGCCATCTTTTGACCAAGTCAAACGGGCCGGCCTTTTCATAGGAATGGGCCTCTGTTGGGCCGTGCCATGTGTCAACGTATCATAGGCTCCTTCTGTCCAATGAGTGGATGACATCTGTCCTAACGGTGAGCCGACACGTGTTTCCTCTAGCCAATGATGATTTTACACGTGGAAAATCCCCATTGGTCGGGGCTGTTAGCGGATTATCGGATCCAAAACCGGACCCGATAGCTTAACGGCGTTCTGTTATGGTGGATGCCACGTGTCGGTCACCCTTGACGAAAGCACTTCTGTGACGCGCGATTTATCGTCATGGAAGTGGACACTTCCGTGATGATAATTTTGGTAATGTCATGGAACACTTCTACGACAGCACAAGTATGACTATCTTGATTGTGTCATAAAATTGTCATGGATGTACATGCATGACAAAAAATGCGACCTACTGTGACAAACATGTATCATCACGGAAGTGTATTTTTTTGTAGTGACGCCAACGCCGACTCCGGCATGAAGATCCAGGTGGCGCTGGATGAAGCCGGAAAAGCGAAGCCGTCCGGCGAAGGAAGCCGACAGCAGCACAACCAGCAGAACAACAAGCGCAAAGCCGATTAGCCGGCTCAGCGCTACGACAACCGGCTTGTCGCGGCCACCGAGCAGACGCCCGCAGCCGAGCCGGACGCCAAATGCCGGAACACTGGCAAGACGACATGGCAGCCCGCCATGAGCTTCGAGGAGATGCTCGACGCTCCCTGCAAGCACCACAGCGGCGCGAGGCCGTCCACGCACACGCTCCGACAGTGCGCCATCACCAAGCGCATCGCTAGGGGCGACATCCCACCGCCTCCGGCTCCGGCTCCGGGAGCGGGGCAGCCACCTCCGCCTCCGCCGCTGCCTCCAGCCGGCAGCGTGATGCATGACGACCCCTACCCGGCCCAGAATGCAACCTACGTCGTCTTCACCAGCCTCGGCAATGACAAGCGCAGCGAACGTCTCCATCGGCAGGAGGTGAACACCGTCATCCCGACCAAGACGGAATACATGCATTGGTCGGAACGCCCGGTCACCTGGACCCGGGAGGACCACCCGGCCGTCATGCCGAACCTGGGTGGTTACGCCCTTGTCCTCGCCCCCACTATCGTCGTGCCCCGGCGCACGTGAAAGTTCTCCCGGGTTCTCGTCGACGGCGGCAGCAGCATCAACATCCCCTACCACGACACTCTGACCAAGCTCGGCCTCGAGGCCAAAGACCTGGGGCCGACCTGGACGATCTTCCACGGCATCGTTCCCGGCCTCTCCTGCTCTCCGATCGGCCGGATCCACCTCGACGTCCTGTTCAGCGACAGCAGCCACTTCCGACGTGAACAGATCTGGTTCGAGGTGGTGGACCTGTCCAACGCGTACCACGCACTGCTGGGCCGGCCCGCGCTCGCCAAGTTCATGGTGGTCCCCCACTACGCCTACTTGAAGATGAAGCAGCCGGGTCCGAAGGGCCTCATCACCATCACCAGCGACTACCGCAAGTCTCTGGACTGCACCCGAGACGGCGCCAAGCTGGCCGAGTCGCTGGTCGTAGCTGAGGAGCGGCGCCAGCTCGACCGGATCGTCGCCCTGGCCCAGGAAGTGTCGGCCACGCAGATCCCGACTAAGGAGCCGGCCGATGAGGCCACGTTCAAGCCCTCCAAGGAGACCAAGAAGGTGAAGCTGAACCCGGAAGACCCCAGCCGCAGCAAGTACGTTGTCGTGGGCACCCGCCTCGATGGCAAATAGGAAGGCGAGGTCGTCGACTTCCTCCGTGAGAATCGGGATATTTTTGCATGGACCCCCAAGGGCATGTCGGGTATCCCGAGGAAGTACGCCGAGCATAAACTCCACGTCCGCAAGGACGCCAAGCCTGTCCGTCAACCCCTATGATGGTTTTCCGAAGAGAAGAGAAGGACCATCGGTGAAGATGTCGCCAAGCTCTTGGCGGCCGGCTTCATCATGGAAGTGTTTCACCCCGAGTGGCTGGCCAACCCAGTCCTTGTCCTAAAGAAGAACAAGACCTAGCGCATGTGTATCGACTACACCAGCCTGAACAAGGCCTGCCCCAAAGACCCGTTCGCCCTCCCGCGGATCGACCAAGTCATCGACTCCACCGCCGGGTGTGAGCTCCTATCATTCCTGGATGCTTACTCCGGCTATCATCAGCTCAAGCTGGACCCGGCCGACGCCCTGAAGACGTCCTTCATCACGCCCTTCAGGATATATTTCTACATCACCATGTCGTTCGGCTTGAAGAACACCGGCGCCACTTTCCAGCGCTGCATGTAGAAATGCTTGCTGCCGCAACTCAGCCGCAACATCCACGTCTACGTGGACGACATCGTGGTGAAGACCAAGCAGCACCTCACGCTCCTCAACGATTTGAAGGAAACCTTCACCAACCTGCGCGAATACAAGGTCAAGCTCAACACGGAGAAATGCGTTTTCGGCGTCCTGGCCGGAAAGCTTCTCGGCTTCCTCGTCTCGGAGTGCGGCATTGAGGCAAACCCGGAGAAGATCAAGGCCATCTAGCGCATGCGCAAGCCGGCTCGGCTGCAAGATGTCCAGAAGTTCACCGGCTACTTGGCCTCGGTCAGCCAGTTTCTCAGCCGGCTGGGCGAGAGGACTTTGCCCCTGTATAAGCTGATGAAGAAGACGACACCGTTCGAATGGAACGACCAGGTGGACAAGGCTTTCCGGATCTGAAGCGCATGCTCTCCACCACACCAGTCCTAGCCGCACCGGCCGAGAAGGAGCCGTTGTTGCTCTACATCACCGCGACCTTACGGTCAGTCAGCATGGTGATGGTGGTCCAGCGACCAGAGAAGGACAAGGTCCAAGCCATCGAGCATCCCGTCTACTACCTGAGCGAGGTGCTCTCCGCCTCGAAGCAGAACTACCCACACTACCAGAAGATGTGTTACGGTGTGTACTTCACCCAGTACCTACCACCGCCTCCGGACTCGACGGCCTAGCGCATGCACTTCGCCGCTCGAAGATGCGACTCGGCCTGGGGGTCGGCATCGTGCTGTCCTCCCCCAAGGGCGACCAGCTCAAGTACGCGCTACAGATCCACTTCACCGCCTCCAACAACGTCGCCGAGTACGAAGCCCTTGTGCACGGCCTCCAGCTTGCCAAGGAACTCGGCATCCGGCGCATCCTGTGCTACGACGACTCGGACCTGGTGGTGCAGCAGAGCTCTGGTGAGTGGGACGCCCACGACTCCAACATGGCGAGCTACCGCTTCCTCGTCCAGAAGCTATCCGGATTCTTCGCGGGCTGCGAGTTCCTCCACGTCCCGCGCGTAGAGAATGAAGCGGCTGACACACTCGCCAAGATCGCCTCGTCCCGGCAGTCCATTCCGACGGCGTCTCCCTCGAGCATCTGCACAAGCCGTCCATCAAGCCGGCTCCGGACTCCAAGTCCATCCATGTCCCAGGCGACCCGGCGGTGCCTCAACCCGACCCGGGGACTGCTCCAGCCAACCCGACCGTGCTTCAACCAGGCCCGGGGACTGCTCCAGATGACCGGTCGTGCCTCAAGCCGGCCCGGGGACTGCTCCAGCTAACCCGACCGTGCCTCATCCCGGCCCGGGGACTGCTCCAGCTAACCCGACCGTGCCTCAACCCGGCCCGGGGAGTGCTCCAACCGACCCGGCCGCGCCTCAACCCGGCCCGGGGACTGCTCCAGCAAGCCCGACCCCCAACCCGGCCCAGGGGCCGTTGAACCCGGCTCGGGGGCTGCCACTCTCGGTGTTCTAGGAGCAGGGGTCCCCAAACTTGCCTGCCTGCAGCCCACGGCGTGGCTCTGCGAGCGGGCCCGTACGGCCCATCTTCACCAACAAGCCTTCAAGACCATCGCGAGGGGCCAAGCCTCGCGAGGCAGACGACCCAAGACCTCCTCGGGAGCGGCCTCACCATGCTGGCTCATGAGGGGGGAGAGATCAAGGCAACACAAACCTCGCAAGGTTCTCATGATGTGAGCCACGACGATCGAGACCAGGCGGGCGCCAGGCAGGCGCCAGCGCGCACAGTGTCCTTGTATCCTATTTGGTTCTAAGGGGGCAAGCGCAGGCGAGGAATTCCGAGGCGTCAAGCAAAGGTTTGCCTATCGGTGCAATGAGACCAAGACCAGCAGGACGGCAGGACGGAGGTCACCGTGGAGCCCAAGACGGCGTCACCACCAGAGCCTTTGGCAGACGAAGACTACTTTTGTCAGGATAAGCTGTACTAGCTGTCCCCTTTCAAATTGGCCGTTGTGGGATCCCTTCCCGCTCAATATTTGGGAAGAGGACCAGGGCCTCTATAAATAGGACTAGCCACCACCATAGGAGAAAAACCTGATTCGGATCAGATCATCCTCACCCACACAAGTTCACCAAGCACAAGAACACCTCTCCTCAGGAGGTCGTTCTTCCCCTTGTACTGTTCATCCTCAGCCCAATAGGCAATCCACCACCACACACTGGAGTATGGTATTACATCACAACGGATGCCCGAACCAGTATAAATCTTGTGTCCCTTGTGTTGCGAGTTCGTCGAGCAAGCCTAGAAATCGCAAAGCGTGAGAGGGCGTGATCTGCGAGGGGGAGATCTTCGCGGGCACCCCAGAGTTTGAACCTTAAGGGTTTTGTCGACACCCGAGATCCGACAGCCACCCCCGAACCCATCGTAATGGCTATCCTAGCCGGGGTCGCGGCACCATCCTGGGCCCTACCCATCTCGGAGTTCCTGGAAAACGGGGTCCTTCCCATGGACGAGACCGAAGCCCCACAAGTACAGCGCAGAGCGTCCGCCTACAGCATCATCAACAACGAACTCGTCAAACGCAGCTCCACCAGCGTGTTCCAATGCTGCGTCGAGCAAGACAAGGGCATTGAAATCCTCCTCGACATACACCAGGGCAAGTGCGGGCACCACGCCGCCTTGTGATCCCTGGTGGCCAAGGCTTCCCGCCATGGTTTCTACTGGCCCACGGCCCTCGAAGATGCAGAGTCGCTCGTCCTCAAGTGTGAGGGATGCCAACGCTTCAGCAAGCGCAGCCACAAGCCGGCGTCAGCACTCCGGACCATCTCGATCGCCTGGCCCTTCGCAGTCTGGGGACTCGACATGGTGGGACCCTTCAAGACCGCTCGAGGCAGCATGACGCATTTCCTGGTGGCGGTGGACAAGTTCACCAAGTAGATCGAAGCAAGGCCAATCAAGAAGCTGGACGGCCCAACAGCCGTTCGATTCATCAAGGACATCGCGGTGCGCTACGGCATGCCGAACAGCATCATCATGGACAACGGCACCAACTTCGCCAAGGGCGCGCTCGCACAGTACTGCTCCGTCTTCGGCATCCGCCTCGGCCTGGCATCCATTGCACACACGCAGTCCAATGGCCAGGTCGAACGGGCCAACGGCCTCATCCTATCCGGCATCAGACCGCGACTCGTTGAACCGCTCGTCCGTTCACCCGGCAGTTGGCTTGATGAGTTGCCGGCCGTCCTCTGGAGTCTCTGCACCACGTCAAACAGGTCGACCAGGTTCACCCCGTTCTTCCTCGTCTATGGAGCACAAGCCGTCATCCCGACCGACGTCGAGTTTGACTCGTCGCGTGTCATGATGTACACGGAAGCCGAAGCAAAGGAAGCCCACGAAGACGGCGTCGACCTGCTCGAAGAAGCACATCTCCTAGCGCTCAGTCGCTCAGCCATCTACCAGCAAGGTCTGAGTTATTACCACAACAAGAAGATCAAGCCCATCGCTTTCCGAGAGGGAGACCTCGTCCTCTGACTTGTCCAAGAGCAGACTGGCCAACACAAGCTGTCCTCCCTGTCGGTGTCAAAACTGGCGGATCTCGGGTAGGGGGTCCCCAACTGTGCGTCTAGAATCGATGGTAACAAGAGACGGGGGACACGATGTTTAACCAGGTTCGGGCCCTCTCTATGGAGGTAATACCCTACTTCCTGCTTGATTGATCTTGATGAATATGAGTGTCACAAGAGTTGATCTACCACGAGATCGTAATGGCTAAACCCTAGAAGTCTAGCCTATGAGTATATGGTAATGAATTTGTCTTATCCAGACTACGCTCTCCGGTTTATATAGACACCGGAGAGATCTAGGGTTACACGAGGTCGGTTACATAAGAGGGAATCTTCATCATCAATCGCCTAGTTGCCTTCCACGCCAAGTAGAGTCCAATCCAGACACGGGTATACTCTTCGGTCTTCGTGTCTTCATAGCCCATCAGTCCAGCCCATGGATAACATGCTGGACGCCCGAGGACCCCTTAGTCCAGGACTCCCTCAGTAGCCCCTGAACCTGGCTTCAATGACGAGGATTCCGGCGCGCAGATTGTCTTCGGCATTGCAAGGCGGGTTCCCCTTCCTCCGAACTCCAAGATAGTCTTCGTATGCGATGATTGTATCCGAACCTGCAACGCATTCCACACACAACCGCAGAGGGAATATAGTATTTACACAAGTCTGATCTGCTGACAGTTTTTATGACGCTACGCCTGTCCAGTCATATTCTTGAACCGTTTTTCATCTGCCACCCCGCGTTACGAGACGCGGTTGCTATTGGCATGTCTTGTTGAAGCAGAGATTGTGTCCCCTTATTGCGGGATTCTCATTAATGTGGGCGTGGGCAACCCAACCGCGCCACCTGCACGGCCATTGGGAATAGGCGAATCTCAAGGCGAGTGAGGAGGCGTTTAATGTTTGCTGCCTTTATAAGAGGATAAGGATCCCCTCTTCCTCTTCTCACACTTTCTATCCATCTCCACCTTCCAGATCTCGAGCTCCAATGCCCAAGTTCCAATCTCCTTTCCACCCCAGCAACCATGTCCGGATCGTTTGGTCAGGGCAAGTGGATGGTCTCCTCCGTCACGGAGGAGGACATTTCTGAGCTCCAGGCGGCTGGATACTTGGCGAAGGGAATCGCCCATCGCTTGCCAACCGAGGGACAAATCGTTCCCACACTGGAGCCCAACGAGAGGGTAGTATTCCTCCCTCATTTCTTCCGCGGGCTGGGTTTCCCAATCCATCCCTTCATCCGCGGGCTGATGTATTATTACGGGGTGGATTTCCATGATCTGTCCCCAAACTCCTTCCTCAACATCTCGGCATTCATCGTCGTGTGCGAGGCCTTCCTCTGCATCCATCCCCACTTCGGGCTGTGGCTCAAAGTCTTCAACGTGAAGCCGAAGGTGGTAGACGGCCAGCACATGGAGTGCGGAGGAGACATGGTGAGCAAGTGCCCAACGTCTCCTGGCCGAAAGGTATTTTTGTGGAGATAGTGAAGGAGTGGCAGAGACAATGGTTCTATATCACAGAACCCCGCGGCACCTCCTGGGCCGCGGATGCCGAATTCTGCTCTGGTGCTCCTATGCGGCTCACCTCTTGGGTTGAGAAGAGTCCCAATTGGGGCTCGTCCAACGAGGTAATAGCGCTACAGACGCGCGTTCAGAGCATGATAGCCAAGAACGTCAAGCTTGTAGATGTAATCCAAGTGATGTTAGTTCGCCGAATTCTCCCGTGCCAACACTGAAGCCGCCCTTTATGGGAGTTCAATCCAAAGAAGCACCATACCTTGGTGAGGTTCTTCGAGACTACTCACGAGGACGCGTGGAAGTTGCTCTTTAAGGGCAACGAAAAACAACCGGCCGCTGATTCAGATCGCGGACACGACGCCGGTCATCCTGCCAGTGAGGTATGTCTTTAATGTATTCCCTGCTTGTGTGTTGCTAGGGCGACGCCTGAGCTTTTATTATCGCTCTTTTCAGGACTGGACGGAGAGGGCGAAGCGGATCCAGTGTCCGGCTCCATTGCCCGAAGAACCAGTCATCCTGCGTCTAGCAAAGATGCTGGTGCCGGCGCTGTAATGCGCCGGAGAAGAAGGCCAAGAAGAAGACAAAGGGGGCCAAGAGGACAATGACGGGGAGGAGGAAGAAGAAGACAATCCTCCCCCCGAGGAGAGGAAGAAGAAGATGGCGGCTCCGGTGCATATGGAGGCGGAGGCGTCAAAAAAGGGGAAGGGTGTTCCCGCGGTCAACACCGCGTGGGACGTTGACAGTCCGGAACGACGCCACCGCACTAAGCCCCTGGCCGCGTCGTAAGTCACATGGCTTATTTATGCGCACATCCAGCCCTTTCTTTCCATTATCTTGATGTGGTTAACCGTACCATTGCAGTCCGGCCCGTGACCGGATCCAGCGATCCTCGTCTGGAAGTTCGTTGGCCCCGTCGGAGATGGCGAGCTAGTCGCCACCGCCCGCTTATTCCCCCGGGGCCGGGGACGACACCGAAGTGCTGTCCCGGAGGGCCGATCTGAACCGTGGAGGAACCTAGGGCGCTGTCCGGGAGGCGCTACGAGGCGAAGCCTCCACTGCCGAACATATGGAGGGGACGATCCCCATGGAGACTGGCAAAGAGGTCCGCATCTAGCTTGGCCCTCAGCCGAATATGATTCCGGGAGGCCCATATGTCTCCGGAGTCGAGCGGGCAGCCCCCTTTGAAGGAGGGGGTTGCATCGCTTCCGCCGGTGGTCCCTGTCCATCCAGGGGCGCTGGATAACCTGATGGAGACGCTACGAGGCGCCTCCGTTATGGAAGAGCATCGTATCCTTATAGGCACGGTGACCAAGAAGGTTCAGTCTGCCAAGAGTGGACTGAACGAAGCCTGCAGCAACATGTTGACAGGTTTCGAGGTAAGTGACATAGAAAGAGAAAAACCCCATGTAGTCTGTAGCCCCTGAGACACTGTCCGGTGTTCGACGACAAGAACCGGACAGAGGATCAATCTTTTATTGTAGGAGACTAACGTGAGATGTATGCATAAGTAGGCATCGCTGTTGGCCGCAACCTCCCATGCTGCCGAAGTCTCTGAACTGGAGTAGAGGCTGGAGCGGACCGAGAATGAGCTCGGCGAGGTTACAATGCGGCTTCAGGAGAAACAAGGTAGATAACCTCTTGCTGTGTGTTCGGAAAGAACAAGCATTGCATACTGACCATAGTGTCAAAATGTGTGCAGGAGCCGCGACCGAGGCTGAGGCCCTGAAAAAGGCTCTGGCCGAAGCCGAGGGGAAGGCCGTCGAGCAGCAAGCCACTCAAAAAAAGCTCGAGGCCCGAGTCAAGGAGGTCCAACAGGAGCTCCAAGACGCGATGAAAAAATGTGAGATCTTGGAGAATGATGCGTCGGCTCAAAAGGCCGAACTCTCCAAGGCTCGTCAGAGCGCTGAAACCGCATGGAATGAGGCCCAGGCCGCCCTCTAGGAGATCCAGGAGGCTCGGAAGATCACGGCTAAGGCTTTTAAGATGCAAAGCAAGTGTGCGGAGAAGCAATACCTTTTACTAACCCGGGTTCGGAGTTCCCCAGGGACTTTTGTGGATTTACCA
This sequence comes from Triticum aestivum, assembly GCF_018294505.1. Lineage (NCBI taxonomy): Eukaryota > Viridiplantae > Streptophyta > Magnoliopsida > Poales > Poaceae > Triticum > Triticum aestivum. The sequence goes on from NC_057799.1 coordinate 64,018,102, forward strand.
TGTAGCGTATCAGTGCAGAGTTCTACCAAGCCGAAGGAGGAGGTTCAACGGGGAAGTTATTCTGGACGCAGTATGCGATGCCAGAGCATCACGTGTCCTTCAACGATCAGCTGAAGCAGCTGGTGGACCTGCACAGGGTGGCCGAACTAGCCATGAGGGATTTAACAATCCAGCTATGGCCAGCCGAAGCTATGCCCGGCAGCTACTTCAGACTTGTGAGGCGGCTAGTGGAAGCCTATCCACGGCTAGACGTTGTCAAGCGCTCTGTATGTATTGAAGGTGCGCGTATGGCCTTCACTCGCTGCAAGATGTAGTGGGCGAAGATGACCGCTGTTGAAGTGGCCAGCGGGCCGCCAGAGGGCAAGGAGCACCGCACACCCGAAAAGTATTTTGCGGATGTCCTAGAAGGGTCTCGACTTGTGGCAGCTCAATGTTCAAAGGACATTATTTTCAAATGAATACATTCATGTTGTCCTTTGCCTTGTATTATAAAGACAAATCTTGTCTTGTAATGTAATTTTGTTATGCTTTAAATTGTTTCCTCCCGTGCGGCCGTGTTATATGCAATCCGAGGGTTGGCCAGTCGTCGGCTTCTACCCTCACGTAATTAGTACGGAGGTGTTTGGGATGGGATCTAAACAATTTTGATCCAATTATATGGTCCTTGAAGGAGTTGTTTAGTGCAACGAAAAAGGCAATCAGACTATACGGCTTAAACGCCCTCACTTAGCCATAGGAGTTTTATAATTAAGCAAGTGCGCAGCCCCTGGTCCAAGCTAGGGCACTGTCAGCATCTGATCGGGAAGTGCCAATCCTTCACGTGACACGGAAAATAATCTCCAACGATTTTGTTACCCTCGAACAGCTGACCGGCTCTCGCCATATCATGACAGTCAGTTTTCGGCTTTCTCTACTGAGGTGCTCATCCGGTCAAGGCCATAGCACAGTCGCAGTAGTTCTCCCTTTACTACCCTAGCCTATATAGCGGAACATAGGGTAGCAAGCACAAGAGCCGGGCAACCCAACTATTGACCGAAGACATGATTCGGAGCCAATGCATATAATGCTAAATTTCGGGGTGCCGAACTTTTGTACAAGAAATGTTCGGACTTTGTTGCCGTGTTATGGGGCGATAAACAGCCCCTGGCAAATATGAAACGTACAAAAGAGTACTGATGTAGCTGATAAGCAGATCGGAATAAAATCAAGTAAGAAGCGAAAACCACAGAAATTGGGCCGCAAATCATTTTTATTATAACTGAGTGGATATGTCAAGGTGTATCTTATACAAATAGTGCGATAAGCACCCGGGCTATTTAACATGCCGGGATCAAGAAGGGGCAGCGTGCGGGTCCTGCGAAATAAGTAAAAATACCGTCAAGAAGAACGTATAGAGGTGACCCTGTGCACCTATGCTTCATGCCCCCTTTGTATGCCGATCCTTCGAATGGGCTGGTGATCAGGCTCGCGAGAAAAGGAACCTGAAACGGAAAGGAAAAAGTGTGTCCGACGTCGGTCTAGCCGAACTGTGAATCCCGGATTGGCTTGTGCCTCCGTCGACGTCCATGGAATTTTGAGTGCGTAATTATGTATGCGTGGTACAAATGCCACTACTTCATCGGGACTGGGACGGAGGCCAAATTGCTAGTCGAGCTCTTGACGAGCCTTGCTGTCCTGCTGCAGTGTAGTTCGGAACTTCTTGATGGTGTCCATGGGCGCGGAAGCCGCATTATGGTGCTGCTTGCGAAGGCCGCTCTGTACTTCTGCTGCTAGGGCAGCGGTGTGCTCCTCTGCTCGGAGGGAGTGTTCCGTGTTCCCATTGACTGTTATGACGCCGCTTGGGCCGGGCATCTTGAGCTTGAGATAAGCATAGTGTGGCACTGCGTTGAATCTAGCAAAAGTTGTTCATCCGAGCAGTGCGTGGTAGCCGCTGCGGAATGGGGCGATGTCGAAGATTAACTCCTCGCTTCGGAAATTGTCCGGAGAACCGAAGACTACTTCCAGCGTGATTGAGCTGGTACAGCGGGCCTCGATGCCTGGTATGACTCCTTTGAAGGTAGTCTTTGTTGGTTTGATTCGTGAGGGGTCAATGCCCATCTTCCGCACTGTGTCTTGATATAGCAGGTTGAGGCTGCTACCACCGTCCTTCAGGACTCGTGTTAGGTGAAATCCGTCGATGATTGGGTCGAGGACCAATGCGGCTGAACCACCGTGACGGATACTGGTTGGGTGGTCTCGACGATCGAAGGTGATCGGAAATAACGGCCATGGATTGAATTTGGGGGCGACTGGCTCTACCGCGTAGACGTCCCTGAGTGCACGCTTACGCTCCCTTTTGGGGATGTGTGTAGCATATATCATATTCACCGTTTTGACCTGAGGGGGAAATTTCTTCTGCCCCCCAGTGTTCGGCTGTCGGGGCTCCTCGTCCTTACTTTGTGATCCCTTTTCTTTGTTTTCGGTGTTTAACTTGCCAGCCTGCTTGAAAACCCAACAATCCCTGTTGGTATGATTGGCTTGCTTGTCCGGGGTGCCGTGTATCTGGCACGGACGGTCGAGTATGCGGTCCAGGCTGGAAGGTCCTTCATTATTTCTTTTATAGGGCTTCTTCCGCTGGCCGGACTTGGAGCCAGTGAATCCGGCGTTGACTGTGGCGTCATCGGTGTTATTGTCGTTGCTTCGGCGTTTGTGTCTGTTGCGTCGGAGCTTTCCGGTACTATTCTTGGCCTCCGAGGGGCCTGTCTCGCTGGCTGTGTTGTTACTACGGGCGAGCCAACTGTCCTCTCCCGCGCAAAAGCGGGTCATTAGTGCTGTGAGGGCTGGCATGGACTTCGGCTTTTCTTGGCCGAGGTGGCGTGCCAGCCATTCGTCACGGATGTTGTGCTTAAAGGCTGCTAGGGCCTCGGCATACGGACAGTCAACGATCTGGTTCTTTTTGGTTAGGAATCTAGTCCAGAATTTTCTGGCTGATTCTCCAGGTTGTTGAACTATGTGGCTTAAGTCATCGGCGTCTGGTAGCTGGACATAGGTTCCTTGAAGTTGTCGAGGAAAGCTTCTTCCAAGTCCTCCCAGCTGCCGATGGAATTTTCAGGCAGACTGTTAAGCAAGTGCCGAGCTGACCCTTTCAGCTTTAGTGGGAGGTATTTAATGGCGTGGAGATCATCTCCTCGAGCCATCTGGATATGGAGGATAAAGTCCTCGATCCATACTGCTGGATCCGTTGTGCCGTCGTATGATTCCATATTGATGGGCTTGAATCCCTCGGGGAATTTGTGATCCAGTACTTCATCTGTGAAGCAGAGAGGGTGCGGCGCCTCTATATCGAGCCGCCTCGTGGCATAGCTCTGATGGAGTCCGTCTACGGTGTTCGGCCCAGGCGTGGTTAGATTTATCACGTCCGAATAGGTGGCCTTCCTCGTGCGTCGAGGCACGCCCTCGTGATCCGTAGATCGATCTTGTGCGTCCTGTTCTATCGTCCAGGATTTGCCGGAGGTCGTATGTGTGACCCCGAACTCTTTCGTCTCTATTTTTGCGAGGCGGTGGGGCAGGCTGCAGTTCGGCCTGAGTTGCCGCTTTATCCCGGCCGTGGGGTGGCCGGTCGGCCACCCTGTCTCGACCACGCGGTGGTCGCTCCTCATTATGCGAGGGAGATATGTGTTCTGGTGCCTCCTCATCAAATTGAGGTAGCAGTCTGCATTTCGGGTAGCTCTTGGCTGGGCTCTTGAGGCCGTATTCTTCCGCTGTCAGGACGTCTGTCCATCTGTCGACGAGCAGGTTTTGTTCAAAATGAAGCTGCTGCTGCTTCTTTTTCAGGCTCCTTGCGGTGGCTATGAGTTGAAGCTTAAAGCGTTCCTGCTCCAAAGGGTCCTCGGGCACGACAAAATCTTCGTTGCCGAGGCTTGTCTCCTCTTTGGAGGGCGGATGGTAACTATCGTCCTCCGAGTTATCTTCTATGGTCTGTTCATCAGGGTTGTCTTGTATGTTGTCATGTTCCTCCTGTTCGGATGCAGCGCCGACAGGGTCTGGATTGGTTTCGGCGTCGCCCGGAGTACTATTTTCTCCGGTGGCAGTGTTGCCATCCTTTGAGCGACGAGGCTTAGAACGGCGTTTGGGACGCCGGCGCTTGGACTGCATCTCAGAGTGTTTGTTCTTATCCGGCTCTTCTTTGTCGTCGCCAGATCCTTTAGGTGTATCAACCATGTACACATCGTACGAAGAGGTGGCCGTCCAACGTCCAGTGAATGGCGGGTCTTGGCCTTGCTCTCTATCGGCATCGTCGTCCATGCCGTCGATGTCTTCGGAGCCATAGTCAAGCACGTCAGTTAAGTCATCGACGGTGGCTATGAAGTGGGTGGCGGGTGGGAAGCAAAATTCCTCATCATCTGCCTCTAGCTCGCACCGAACATAGTGCGGCTGTGAGTCTTCCTCCAAGGACAAGTTCTTCAAAGAATCTAGTACATCACCCAAAGGCGAATGCTGGAAGATGTCTGCGGCGCTAAATTCGAAAATCGGTAACCTATCCAGCTCGGTGTCTGCAGGCGCACTTGATCCGGAACGTGAAGCCGGAGACAAGTCCGAAGTTCCGTTGAAGCAGGCATTGCAGGACGTAGAGTCCGTGTGCGGCTCCGACGCCGCGTACTTTATGGCCTCGGAGGGGATGATCTGCTTCGGTATTGAGGCCGTTGCAGTAACAGGATCCATCTCCTGGGTGTGCCCCGATGACAGATTTAAGTCATGTTCATCGGAGAGAAGGGGAGCGATCGCCACGGTCTCAAATCCATCGAAGATCAAGTCTCCGCGGATATCAGCGACGTAGTTCAAGCTTCCAAATCTGACCTGACGGCCAGGGGCGGCGCTATCGACCTGCTCCAGACGGCCAAGAGAGTTGGCCCGCAGTACGAAGCCGCCGAACACAAAGATTTATCCGGGGAGGAAGGTTTCTCCCTGGACGGCGTCATTACTGACGATCGAAGGGGCCATCGAATCCTTTCGTCGAAGAAACAGAGGAACTCTCAATGAAAGCACCAGTGTCGGTGTCAAAACCGGCGGATCTCGGGTAGGGGGTCCCGAACTGTGCGTCTAGAATCGATGGTAATAGGAGACGGGGGACACGACGTTTACCCAGGTTCGGGCCCTCTCTATGGAGGTAATACCCTACTTCCTGCTTGATTGATCGTTATGAATATGAGTGTTACAAGAGTTGATCTACCACGAGATCGTAATGGCTAAACCCTAAAAGTCTAGGCTATGAGTATATGGTAATGAATCTGTCCTATCCGGACTAGGCTCTCTGGTTTATATAGACACCGGAGAGATCTAGGGTTACACGAGGTCGGTTACATAAGAGGGAATCTTCATAATGAATCGCCTAGTTTGCCTTCCACGCCAAGTAGAGTCCAATCCGGACACGGGTATATTCTTCGGTCTTCGTGTCTTCATAGCCCATCAGTCCGGCCCATGGATAACTGGCCGGACGCCCGAGGACCCCTTAGTCCATGACTCCCTCACTCCCCATGGGAGGGACCCTTCATCTTCAGCAAGGCCTTGTGCGACCGCAACACATACTACCTCATCGACGCCCACAAGACAAACAAGCGCAAGAGGGACACCGCCGGCGAAGAGACAACCCGGCCATGGAACGCAGAGCTCCTCCGCCCGTTTTACAATTAGACGAGTGCACGTATGTATCGCTGCCTTTTGTAAACCATCCGAAACTATGGGGTCCCCGAACAACGCTCGGGGGCTACCCCTATTGCAACCAAGCTATTGTGTCTCCTACATTTGTGCACTGCTTTACTCTTAAGCCAAACTCGGCCACCGGGTCGCCTCGCTCGACCCGGGGGCTCGGGGGCTGGCCGGCTTTGCCATCCGTCGTTTTTCTTAGCGGTTCTCAAATGCGTTGGATCGCCATAGCCTCTCACTTCGCCCTAAGCCATAGATCCGGCTTCGGCTGTTGACTGGCAAGCACACGAGATCCAAACCACCAGCGCGCCACGAACACTGAGTCAAGAACCGCCGGGTCGCCCAACCCGGTCCCGCCACTTTAAGTTGCCGCACGACCGGCTGCCCGCCAACCCAGCCCCGCCGGATTGCCGCCAGCCGGCCCAGTTGGTGTTTCGCTCGCGCTCAATGTTTTGAAGGATCAAGTATTGAACGCTCCTCTCAAAGGCCGAACCCCTTGTCATGGACCGGAGCCTCGGCCGTCAGACTCGCGGGGGGGGGGGGGGGGAGCCCAAAGGGGGAGAGTTGCAGGAAAATGGCTCTCAAAGACGAAAAGCAAAAGCGCAGGCATCCACGAAGTTTCTGGATACCGCCGGATCGCTCGACCCGGCCTCACCACTATAAGTTGCCGCACGGCCGGCTGCTCGCCAACCCGGCCCCGCCGGATTGCCGCCAGCCGGCGCAGTGGGGGTTTTCGCTCATGCCCAACGTTTCAAAAGCCTAAGTACTGTAAGCTCCTGTCAAAGGTCGAACCCCTTGTCACGGACAGGAGCCTCGGCCGTCAGACTCGCAGGGGGGAGGCCCAAAGGGGGAAGGTTGCAAGAAAACGGCTCCAAAAACGAAAAGCAAAGGCACATACATTCACGCAACTCATACATCATAAACTTAAACAGGCCCAAGGCCAGAGTTCATTACACCCAGTCAACCCCCAGGGAGTGGGTGGACCTGCTACCTAACAGAAATTTTTTATAAGTTAAAAATTCAGGCATCCCCATCGCTGGATCGCGCAGCTCACAGATCCGCTGAGGTGTCGGTATCTTCCTCCCCGGCGTCCGCGTCGCGGTAGATGCCGGTCTCCTCAGAACTACCCTCCGGGTCGTCCAGAAGCAAGCCGTAGTCGTCAGCAGGGACGACTCCGCCGTCTTCTGCGCGCTCGGCCGGAACTCATCGTGGAAGGCGAACCCGGCGATATAGCTGGCCCGAGCAGCAATTCCGCCGGCTTCCGCCTGCAGCTGGCTCTCCGAGCCGGCTCGCTAGCCCATCAGCGCGTCCAGCGACATGTCCGGATGCCAAGACATCGCGAACCTGAGCGGAGACTCGCCGGTCATGGAGCCGCTCCGGACACGCCTCCAGCCAACGTGCCAGTCGCGTGAAGCTGCTCGGCGCGACGGGACCGGGCCAAACGGCCGCCGTCATCGCCGCGCCCGGCCTCGGAGAGACGTCCCATCTGCTCGCTCAAGACTCACAGACAGGCCTCGGCAGCGGCAACGATCTCCGGGAAGGTCCAGGCCACCCGCGGGTCAGTTCCAGAGCCGACGATCCCTTCCGGGTCACGCTGAAAGCGGACCGCCTCCTCCGCCAGCTGGCGCGTCTCCGGGAAGGCCCCTACCAAGAAGGAAGACAAGTCAGAAGAAAATTACTAAGGAAGAAGAGCCGGAGTCCCAACCCGGCAAGAACAAAATTCAAGGAAAGCACTTACTGGAGAAGGACTCTTCCAGGTGCTGCGCTTCGAGTAACGTACCGTGCCGCTCCCGGGCAATAGTGCGGTCACACTCCTCCAGCGCCTTCTCCAGGTCGGCGACCTTGGCAAGGGCCGCCTTCAGCTTGGCATCCTTGTCCTCGGTCGCCTTCATGGCCTCCTCGCGGAGCCTGGTCTCCCCTTGTCGGGTCTCCTCTACCGCGGCCACCAGCGCTTTCAGGCGCTCCACCTCGGCCTGGAGCTGCCCCTTATCATCGGCCAGCTTGCCGCATTGCTGGTCCGACTCGGCAAGGGCTCGCTGCGCCTCCACGACCTTGGCTGCCTACGCCTTGAGGCGCTCCACCTCAGCCTCGAGGCGGCTCTTGTCGCCCGCCAGCTGCTCCTGTAGCCGGCTGGCTTCATTGAGCGCCTGTCGGGCTCCCGTCGCCTCCGCCTTCTCCTTCTCCACCTCGTCCCCAAGCCGGCCGACATGTGCGACAAGCTGGTCAGAGTGAAAACCGGCCCAAATCAGCCGGGTCCTCGAAGGCAGCACCTCGGCTAAAGAAGAAAAACTCAGCAACAAAGTACTATTTTAAGATTCGACCAAACTGCTACGGAGTTGGCCCGAATCTTGGGGGCTACACCCAGTGGGTGCGCTAGCACGCCCACACTAGAACAAAGCATGAAAAAGAAGTACCTCCCGTGACGCGGAGCTCCTCGTCCATGGCGGCCAGCCTCTCCTTGAGACGACGATGCGTCTCAAGGAGCCGGTTGAAGACAGTGACCCGGTAGGAGTCCAGTTGCTGCGAAAGACAAAGATCAACACAAGACAGCAAGATAAGATTCGACCAAACTGCTACGCAGTTGTCCCGAATCTTGGGGGCTACACTCAATGGGTGTGCTGGCGTGCCCCAACAAAAGAAAAAACGATGAAAAGAGAAGCAGAACGCAAACGAAAACTTACGAAGACGGCGTGCTCCAGCTCCTGCGTCGCCTCGACGTCGGCCTGGGCGAAGGCCTGGATCCGGTCCGTCCGCCCTTGCAGGCGACGGGTTACGGCGGCCATCGCCGCCTCCTCCTGGGTCGGAGGTCCAAAGGGGACCTCGCTGGTCCCACTCCACGACGGCCGCGGCTCGGCAACCCGGCGCCCTCCGGACCTGAGCACCAAGGCGTGCTCTTCACCAGCCGCCTCCCCTGAAGCCGACACCTTCTCCGGCGCCCTCTCCGGCACCAACGCCGGCTCGGTGGATGGAGTGACTTGAGGCGCCCCCACCGGCGGTGCCTCGCTCGCTGGGGTCCGGGATACCCCCTCCGGCGCCACCCGCGCCGCCTCCTCTAAGACGGCGTCGCCGCCGCCTCCATCAGCCCCCTCCCGCTCGACCACGTCGGTCCGTGGCGGGGTGCCGTCCTCGACAACCACGACCTCCCGGACGAGGTCCATCACGTCCGCACGGCCGCCCTGGCCGTGCTCCCCCTCTGACGCCGGCACGAAGACCGTCGCCGCCACCTTCGTCCCCGCCGGCATCTCCGGCCATGCTGGCTCTTCGCCGGCTCGCGCCCACGCTGCCGCTGTGCTAACCCAGGCCTGGGTCGACGCCGCCTCCAGCTCCTTCTCGGCCCGGTTCCGGTCCCGCCAGGCCAGGCCCTCGGCGTCGGCCAGGTCCAGACCGAGGTTCGGATCCACCGGTGCCTCCTCCTCGTCCCGGTCGATGGTACCGGAACGGCTCCTCCGGAACGCGGAGCCCTCAGCGGACGTGGCGTCCGCCGCCGCCAGCGCCAGCGAGATTGGCGACCTGAAGCACAAGACAAAAATTACGCCGAGTTGAGCGGAGCCGCTCAACAACTCGGCTCGAATGAAATAGCACTTACCCCGGCAGCATCGGAACGACGGGCCTTGCTGCCCTCTCCTGCGGAGCGCCGCGCCTCCTCTTGGCGGGCGGCTTCGCGCCTTCGGCCTGGTCCGCCGCGCGCTTCGCGGTGGGGGCCCGCGGCGGGACGCTGTCCTTCCCGTGCGGGCGCCTCGTCGTCGCCACCCCTGGGACGACCCGTCTTCGGACGCACCGCCGCCTCCTCCATCGGGCGCCGCTGCATCGGCGACTCGCGTCAACGCCCCAAAGTCGTTCCACAACTGGCGATTCAAGAAATAAAAACAAGACTTACCTACTCGGCGCCCTGCGCCCGTGTCGGCTGCCGCCGCCTCCCCTCCGCCATGGGCCTCGGGTTCCTCCGAAGCGACCCGCACCACCTGCGCCTGCGCCCGGTCGTAAGGATGACGGATGGCGTTCAGAAGCACTTCTCGCGTCACGTCGGGGCGGATAAGAAGATAAGCAGCAACGAAGTACGGGGACTAGGGAGTCACCAATGGTGTCGGGTTTGCGCGGCTGTACGGGGCCTTCCCGAACTCCCAGTCAACCCCCAAGTAGGCCTTGGAGATGTCGTTGACCCGGCGTGCGACTTGGTCCACCGCCAGCCGCGTGTTCGCCATGCGGTTGGGGTCCTGAAGACCGGTCATCTGACCGATGAGATGGCTGCATTGCCGCAGCGGCAGCACCTACCAGACGATGAAGGCGGTGATGAGGTCGGTGCCAGTGAGCCTCTCCCGCTGCTTCATCACTGACACCCGCTCGCACAGGTTGAGCACCTCCTGCGAGGGGTGCTTGGGGTAGTACCCCCAGTTCTGCTTCCCCCATGGCGGCGAATTGATGAATGGCGGGAGGTTGATGTGGTCCTCACCAAGGTTGCGGACGTAGAAGAAAAAATTCTGCCATTTCTTGGCAGAGTCCTCCAGCGGCACCATCGGGCAGTCGGCGCCCGATCGCTGGGAGATGATGGCTGTCCCACACTCGGACATCTCTCCGGCCTTCGGCCCCTACTGCTTCAGGGAGAAGAAGCGCACCCAAAGGTCGATTGAAGTTTCGACCCCCAGGTACCCCTCGCAGAGGGTGACGAAGCCGGACACCTGCACGATCACGCTGGCGCCAAGATGGTGGGGCTGGAGCCCGAAGAACTCCAGAAAGTTGCGGAAGAAGCCACTCGCGGGAAGCCCAAACCCGCGCTTGAAGTGCGGCAGGAAGACCACCCGCTCCGAGCCCTCAGGCTGCGGCTCCCGCTCCCCCAGCGGGAGGCGCACCTCGACCTCCTCCGCCCTCGGCAGGCGCTTGGTGTCGTGGAGGTAGGCGATGTCGTCAGGGGTGATGGTCGAACCCATCCACGATCCTGACGGCAGCGCCATCGCCCCGAGCGCGGATGAAAGAAGGAAGAGAGAAGGAAGAAGATGGCAAGGAAGCTCTGCTCAAGACGGCGGGCGTCGCAGGTGGCGGCGGTCGTCAGAAGCAGAGGGAGGATGAAGAGGCAAGGGAGCGCGAGCGGGAATGATCTCCGCCGCTCCCTTTGCCCCCAATTTATAGGCCACGATTTGAAACGGGGGGAAGTGGGATCATTTGCCCTCGCCCTTCCCACTTCCCTGCAATAAGTGTGCACGTACGCGCGCAATAACTGCTTGGGGAATGGCAACCGACCCGCGGACGCCGCAATAAATCCGCGCGCGAGGGCCGAGGGTGCGCGGCAGTGGGCCCCGGGCCGTCGCCCAGTCCCGTCACGTGCGAGGCCTGTCAGGCCCCTCCGGCTCCCAGGCGCCACACGGCGGCCGCGCGAAGCCCGAAAGATTGCCCAAGATTCGTCGAACTCCTCGCTTTCCCGCCGCGAGCGGGATGCCGCGATCCGGCTACCGGAAGCCGGCACACAGTGGGTGTTGCCGGACCTGGCGGTCACCAAATCCGCCTCTGCAAGGGGGGAAACAGCGAAGGCCCCCCCATCTGAGGAAGGCGGAGCTTCACAGCTTCGGGGACTACTGTCGGGGGGATGAACCCCAGGCAGGCAACGGAACCTGGATCCTTTTGAAAAACAATGGGGCAAGCATCGCCCCTCGATCCAGCTCGCACTTGGCCGGGTCGCTCAACCCGGCCAAGCCCCGCGATCCGGCAAGCTCTCCAACCTGGCCAGACTCCTTAACTCGGCCCCAACAACCAAGCTCAAGACTTCCCCAACAAGCCAGCACCGCCCTTGGCGTGTTCTCCAAACCCGGCCAAGGGTCAGCGGTCGTCCCATCCCAGCCGTACGATGGGACAAGTCTCCACCAACTGATGACCGAAGCCACAGTGCCCCGCCAAAGCCTCTGGTCAGCCGGACAAGGCAACAGTGCCTCCCACCTACCCACTGACCAGGGCTGGCGTGACAACAGTGCACCCGACGTCACCCATGACGCCAGCAAGCGGCTACCTGACGAAGCGCCACTATAGCCGACTCGACTCGGCCTCGCCCTGACGATCGACAAGACAACACACAGTGCCCCCTAGGCGCATGGGGACCGCGCCCGGTGAACCCGGCGAGCCCTGGCACCCGGCGGGTCCCAGCACCGGGTTCCTGGACACTGACGACCTGGCCCTACGGCATTGTAACTTTACCCTTGTACCCCTGAGGGGTTGACTTATAAAACCCCCAGGAGCCCTCATGCATACGGGCAACTCCTACACACACACATGTAGCAAGCCACACCCAAGGAGAGGGAGCAGCCTAAGCCTTGGCCTGCCTTCCTTCTTCCTCCATACAGCTCTAGGAGCAACTCTGTACTGTTACACATAAACCCCACTCAGCAGGACTAGGGGTGTTATCTCTCCGGAGAGCCCCGAACCTGGGTATGTCTTGCATCCCGCGCTCGCTCATGCCGACCTCGCCTCTGGAGCCCACCAGTACCCTCGAGCCTCCTCCTATCTTTAGCCATCCCATGGCATCTGCCGTGCGCCCACCACGACAAGATTATTGTAGGGTACGAAACCACCTCAAAGTTATTCTTTCTGATCGATCTATTGGGCTATTCCTATAATTGTCACAAATAGCCCTAGAGTTCATACTAAAATAACAACTTAAGATACACATCAACCAAAACCCTAATGTCACCTAGATACTATTGGGGAACGCAATAATTTCAAAAACAATCCTACGCACACGCAAGATCATGGTGATGCATAGCAACGAGAGGGGAGAGTGTGTCCATGTACCCTCTTAGACCGAAAGCGGAAGCATTTAAGTAACGCGGTAGATGTAGTCGAACATCTTCGCGATCCAATCGATCAAGTACCGAACGCACGACACCTCTGCGATCTGCACACGTTCAGCTCGGTGACGTCCCACGAACTCTAGATCCAGCTGAGTGTCGAGGGAGCGCTTCATCAGCACGACGGCGTGTCGACGGTGATGATGAAGTTACCGACGCAGGGCTTCGCCTAAGCACTACGACAATATGACCGAGGTGGAAATATGTGGAGGGGCACTGCACACGGCTAAGACAATGTACGTTGTCGTGTTCTAGGGTGCCCCCCCACGTAAATAAAGGAGGGAGGGGGAGGCCGGCCGGCCCTCATAGGCGCGCCAAGGGGGGAGGAATCCTCCTCCTAGTAGGAGTAGGACTCCCCCTTTCCTAGTCCTACTAGGAGAAGAAGGAAAGAGGGGGAAAGAGAAGGAAGGAGAGGGCGCCGCCCCTCCTCCTAGTCCAATTCAGACTATCCCGTGGGGGGGCGCGCGGCCACCCCTTGAGGCCCTTCTCTCCTTTCCCGTATGGCCCACTAAGGCCCACTACTTCCCCCGGCGAATTCCCGTAACTCTCCGGTACTCCGAAAAATACCCGAATCACTCAGAACCTTTCCAATTTCCGAATATAGCCTTCCAATATATTCATCTTTACATCTCGACCATTTTGAGACTCCTCGTCATGTCTGTGATCTCATCCGGGACTCCAAACAACCTTCGGTCATCAAATCACATAAACTCATAATACAAATCGTCATCGAACGTTAAGCGTGCGGACCCTACGGGTTCGAGAACTATGTAGACATGACCGAGACACATCTCCGGTCAATAACCAATGGCGGAACCTAGATGCTCATAATGGCTCCTACATATTCTACGAAGATCTTTATCGGTCGAACCGCATAACAACATACGTTGTTCCCTTTGTCACCGGTATGTTACTTACCCGAGATTCGATCGTCAGTATCATCATACCTAGTTCAATCTCGTTACCGACAAGTCTCTTTACTCGTTCCGTAATGCATCATCCCGCAACTAACTCATTAGTCACATTGCTTGCAAGGCTTATAGTGATGTGCATTATCGAGAGGGCCCAGAGATACCTCTCCGATACATGGAGTGACAAATCCTAATCTTGATCTATGCCAACTCAACAAACACCATCGGAGACACCTGTAGAGCATCTTTATAATCACCCAGTTACGTCGTGACGTTTGATAGCACACTAAGTGTTCCTCCGGTATTCGGGAGTTGCATAATCTCATAGTCATAGGAACATGTATAAGTCTTGATGAAAGAAATAGCAATAAACCAAACGATCATAGTGCTAAGTGATACGTCTCCAACGTATGTATAATCTTTTATTGCTCCATGCTATATTATCTTCTGTTTTGGACATTATTGGGCTTTAATATTCACTTTTATATTATTTTTGGGATAACCTATTAACCGGAGGCCCAGCCCAGACTTGCTGTTTTTTGCCTATTTCAGAGTTTCGCAGAAAAAGAATATCAAACGGAGTCCAAACGGAATGAAACCTTCGGGAACATGATTTTCGGAACGAACATGATCCAGAGGACTTGGACCCTACGTCAAGAAATCAAGCAGGAAGCCACGAGGTAGGGGGCGCGCCTACCCCCCCCCAGGCGCGCCCTCCACCCTCGTGGGCCCCACGTTGCTCCACCGACGTACTCCTTCCTCCTATATATACCTACGTACCCCCAAACGATCAGATACAGTGCCAAAAACCTAATTCCACCGCCGCAACCTTCTGTACCCACGAGATCCCATCTTGGGGCCTGTTCCGGAGCTCCGCCGAGGGGGCATCAATCATGGAGGGCTTCTACAGCAACACCATAGCCTCTCCGATTAAGTGTGAGTAGTTTACCTCAGACCTTCAGGTCCATAGTTATTAGCTAGATGGCTTCTTCTCTCTTTTTGGATCTCAATACAATGTTCTCCCCCTCTCTCGTGGAGATCTGTTCGATGTAATCTTCTTTTGCAGTGTGTTTGTTGAGACCGATGATTTGTGGGTTTATGATCAAGTTTATCTATGAACAATTTGAATCTTCTGGATTCTTTTATGTATGATTGGTTATCTTTGCAAGTTTCTTTGAAATATCAGTTTGGTTTGGCCTACTAGATTGATCTTTCTTGCAATGGGAGAAGTGCTTAGCTTTGGGTTCAATCTTGCGGTGTCCTTTCCCAGTGACACTGTGACACCCAAAAAATTTTATTTTTCTTTTTCAAATTTTTATTTGATTTGAGGGAGGTGATTTAAATTTTTTTCTTCTAAAGAACTCTCCCTCTCAAAAACTTTCCTTTATAACAAGTGTTTTGTTTGGATTCACCCAAGACTTGATTTTTGGTCTTGGAGGGTCTTTCCACCTTATTTGGACTGAAAACCAAATGCTTTTCATTTGGGAAATTTCCTTTGAAAAATCTTTTAAATAGCCCTATGGCATTTGGAGTGATCTTTTCCCCTTTTCAATATCTCCTCTTGCCATGACATGAGTGGAAATCCTCTCCCAAAAGCCTTTCCCCATCTTTGTGCCAAGTTATACTTCAAATCCAGCAAGTTGAACCTCCCCATGAATTTTTCTTCCATTTAATTCTTGTCAAAAACAATTTCTGCCCTCTACTTTGGCTCTCGGAGATTTACAAAGGAACTACCTTTTCTCCTTTGAGTTTTGCCTCCAAACCTTTTTCCCTGGCTAGTCCTTAGAGCCCTCAACCAAGATCCATGAAGATCCACTGGTCTCCAGTTAAAAAATTTCAAATTGTGCTTGCTGCAAGTTTGGACCATGTTTGCCAAATTTGATGAAATTCAATTGTTTTCTCCTCCTAAAAATCTGAGAAAATTCATGCAGCCTTTCGATGCATTGAGAGGTCACCTCACCAAGTCCCAGCTCCAGAATTTTTTTTCTTCATGCCAAATCATTTCGTCGAACACCTGAAGGGCACTGTTACTGTCAATGTTCAGAGTTCAGTAAATAGTTTCAGTGAGCACTGTCGTTTTCTTCAGAACCTGTTGTCGATCTCGCCAGTAGCCGCGGTGGCGCCGTGCGCCCTGTGATTCCTTCTTATCCCTGCGCCGCACGAACGCCTGGAAGCTTGCGGGCGTCGGCGACGAGCAGGAGGAGGTGCGCCACCCCATGAGCGACGGCAGCAGCGGCCTTTGCGGCTGCTAGAGAGAGGCGCAGCATGGACGGCACCGTCCAGCGCTGCCCAAGCCACCAGAGGCCACCGCGTGGCCATCCACTCACCCTTGCTCGCTGCAGTCAGTCGTCGTGAACTGGTAGGCGCGGAGCGCGCTCCCTACTGCCGCCGTGCCCGTACGGCCGCCCCGTCGAGGATCGGCGCATTACGCCAAGCCCGACCGAGGTTTAGCGGGGGAACGGCACCAGTGATCCTCCCTGATGGTGCCTAGCCGCTTAAAGCCCCTGCCCAACCTCTGCCTCACCGTAATCGCTCGCCGGAGCTATCCCGTTCACGGCCACCCCCTCGGATCGCCTATAAAAGGAGATCCCGAGCTTGAACTCGAACCCGCACCACCTCTACACACCTCCGATACCACGCCAAGTCACTGGAAGAGCCCCGAGGGAGCCTTCTTCCCCAACTCCGGCCGCCTCGACCCGCCACGGGACCCAGCTCGATTCACCCCCGTGCGTACACCCCTACCCCTCAACTCTTGCCAGTAGTCTCCAAATGCATCCACTCTTCTGACCCGCGCGTCAATTTGGAGTTTGCAGCACCCACCGGAGTACTCCACCATCGCCCGAACCACCGTCCGCCGGAGAAAGTGTCGCCGTCGATGTGGTGCTCTCCGACGGCCAAGTCCACCACCCACCGACGCGGAAGATCACCCTGAACCTATTGGTACCCTCCGATCTCTCTGCCTCGCCGTGGTTCAACGCCGGCGACCACCGCAGCCTTCGGGCGCCGGCGAGCGTCGTTGGAGTTTTAAACCTGACGGGTGGGACCCCCCCCCGTCAGCCTCTCTTCTTCCCCCCTCGAACCGTTTTCTGTTAGCGCCTTCGGGCAAAATGCGTTTTCTCTTTGGGCTGGCGCATTTCATTCCGAACCATTTTCTATTTTTTCAAACAAGTCCCTGTTTCTTTTCTGTTTCATCACAGATCAGTCCCTGGACTAAAACCCTTATAACTTTTTAATAAAAGATGATTTTTGATTGATTCTTTTTCTGTCAGTCTTGTATTTTTGTCTAGTTTTTTATAGTATTTATTTGGAAAAAATTTGGAACAATTTTTATGCACGCGATCATTTTTCACGTTAGTGTACGGTTTCGTTATACCGTAGGTCCCGGAGGAGGTGACGGAGCCGCGAACTTCGCCGAGCTAGACTCCGACTTCTCCGAACCAGGCAAGCATGTTTGAACCTTTGATATGATAGGTGTTTTGCATGTTTGCTTGAATGGTTTGTGCATGGCATGTGAGCATCGGTGAGTATCGCGTTGCAATGTAAGGCAACCAACCGTGTGTTCCGAAGTTACTTTGATCTTTGATGACAGATGGCCTGATCATGTGGTGACATGAAAGGCAGTAAGGTGGTATTGTTGTAGCATGCCAGTCTTACATCATCCATTAAACTCCAACGTTAACGTGGACTGAGTCACGTTATCGTTCTTCCCCTTTCGTGCTGCCACATGTTTTCTGCAAAGAATACAGTTTAGTAAGTTGTTAACCTCTTTCCTTATACACACCAAATAGAGGCGTCGGGATGATGGTTCCATCGCCCTGGATTAAAGCCAGTCATCCGGTCAGGGGGCATGGGTGTTTCCGGTTGGGACCGAGAGGGGGGCACCCCTTAGAGCGCGCGGTATAAATTTGATCCCATGCTACGCGAGGTTGTAGCCTCCCCGTCTCAAAGTTTTTCTTGAACATTGCCGAGGGTGATTCCTGGCATCGGAATGTTGAATGGGTGTGTACTGGTTAGATGTGTTTCTCCTAAAACACCGTAAACGGAACTAGTCCCTCGTGACTACTAAAATCCGTTGGCTGTGGTTAAATAGTACAAACTCTGCAGAGTCAAATCCTTCCGAGTCATCGTGTCCATGGTCAAGGACCATGGCCAGTATATCCATATCTACGTCAGTCCTCGTGGTAAATCCCCGGTAGACAAGCTTGAGTGGTATGCCCGTTTGAATTGTTAATCCTGTGGATGGACTAACCTTTTACTTATCTCGTATCTGAATATTCCCTTGCAGTGATTTAAATTCATGAGCTACTGAAATATTAAGTTATGAAATATAATCCCTTTATGTGATGTCGCTTAGACGTCCGACTGTGGCACTCTTGTCTTTTATTTTCAATATAAGCCCTTTATGTGATGTCGCTTAGACGTCCGACTGTGGCACTCTTGTCTTTTATTTTCAATATAAGCCCTTTATGTGATGTCACTCAGACGTCCGACTGTGGCACTTTCGTCTTTTACTTTCAATATAAGCCCTTTATGAGATGTCGCTTCAGACGTCCGACTGTGGCACGCACTGTCAGTTATATTCCATTATAAGCCCTTTATGTGGTGTCGCCTTGACGCCCGACTGCGGCATTGTTATTTTTCATTTGTATCCTTTCGAGGAGTCATTCAGACACTCGATTGGCCTTCAGTATTACATTGGGATTTCGGGAGGTCTACCGCCCGAGTTCCCTTTTATTTTCCCATGCATCGCTATCTCATTCTCTGAGTGCGCTTTGTTAATCTGTTCATATGCATCATGTTTACATTTGTTATATCTTATGTCCGAACTGTCTTCCGAGTACTTTCATAGTACTCACCTGGCTTGTTGATTTGGCCAGATGTTGACGAAGGCGATCTCATGGATGAAGAGTTTGATAGTGAGTCCGACGCCTAGAGGAATCCCAGTCAGTCCCGTGCGATCCTGGATATTGGTCACTTGTATTATATACGCTTCCGCCACCCACAATAAGTATCCTCGAGCCTCACTCCGACGCTCGAAGAGCTGTTAGATTCAGGAGTCATGTCACCTGCTTCATTGTGACATATCCACCACCGCTTTTATTGTGAGTCAGTAGTTATGCCACCCTATTCGCCTTTATGTGTATTATCGGCGTGCTTGTAATAAATTGTTGAGCAGTCCCCGCTCAACCTTGTATTATATTCAGTACTCCTGGTTTTTCTTCTGTGATCAAGATATTGTCTACCAGTGAGAAGGATTCTTCTCCACTGGTCCGTAAAAGGGATCGGTTTCTCAATAAATATTTTTATTGGAAAACCGGTCGTGACAAGCTTGGTATCAGAGCCAGGCTGACTGTAGGAAGCCACTAGGTGCGATCGCTAATTGGTTATTAGCGTCTTTAGTGCTTTTTCAGCATTTTGCAAATGTAGCTATTTTCTGTTGGTCATCATAAATTTATGATTTGACTACTCAGAATTTTTGCCTACTTTTGTAGATGGCTGGCAGCGACTGCGAGACTCGGGTGTTCACGAATGTTCCTGAGGGGTTTGTCAAACTCCTCGTCTCCATCACCAAGCTCGCGATCGGGCCAGCGACTCGTCCGGAGTTCACGCTTTGCCAGCACAAGCTCAGCGACGACGTGCCTATGCACCAGGCCGTGGTGCAATTCAAGGGAGGACGTTCTGTGTCTCGCCACTTCCGTTTTGTGGGAAGGGCCATGCCTACGGAGAGGCATGCCATGCAGATGGCCGCCCGTGAGGCGATAGCTCGCCTTCGGGGTATCCTTCCTTCGACGAGGACTCGTCGCTACCGCTACCTCCCATGCCATGTGCCATATACTTGTCACTATGCATTCGCCTGCCATAGGGGAGAGCGAGATGAAGCTATCGAGATGCTTGTTGAGTATCTCAAAGCTCTGGACGAAGATTTCGATAACCTCATGGACGATCTTGTGGCTGCCTGCATGGACATAGTTCGGGGCTGTTCTGCCAACAGGAGGGAGCTTCTCCACATGGCACCGCCACTGACATTCGTCTCGTCCTCAGCATCTTATTCACCTGCCATTTTGGCCACTACTCGCCGTCTGCCTACCACTGAGGAGTTCGACCGGGTCATTGCTCCTACAACAGTCAGAGCTGCACCGCCTATCGCACCCACACTACCGCCTGTCGCACCCGCGCCATCCCCTCAGCGCAGTGCTACGCGCCTGGAGCCTATTAGGGAGGAGGTGGAGGTTGAGTCTCCTGCACCGCTGGGTCTTACCCTCGGCAAGGGGAAGGACATCTTCACCATCTCCGACTGAGTGCGCCTAGTCGTCGCGCGATGTGTCTGCATGTATGATATGTTTTATATGTACATTAGTTTGTAGTATTTGTGTGCGCTTCATGTAGGATCCCGGAGTAGTGTGCTAGCCTTAATAACATGTCAGGAGTGTGTACGCACATCCTGAGTGATGTATCGTATGTTTGCGTATCACGTGTAAGATATGTGCTAAGTGGTCCTTCTCCGTGCGAAATCATTTATGTTCTTGAAAAATCTTGAGGTCTTTTAAAGTTTTCGACTTTGCAAAATTTTCCTTGTGCCACTCAGTTCTTCTCATAAATTTTGCAAAATAATACCCCCAGAGTGGAAAATGTCTCGTCCATGGACTCATTCCATGCCAAATCCACCAGAAGAAGTTTATGGGACACAGACAAGCAACAACTTCACATAGGGACGGTCTAGTCAACAGGACAGCGAGGCAGCCTTATCTCAAGTATGCCGCCTTTTCGAACAAAGCCAACAACAACACCAGGAAATGATGAATCACGTCATCAATATGGGGAATCACCGTGAGCCATACCAACCACACTCCAAGTTGTCTGAACTGCAGAAGACACGCCCTCCAACGTTTGCTCACACTGATAGGCCGCTTGAAGCCAATGATTGGCTTCGTGACATCGAAAGAAAGTTGATTATTGCTCAATGTTCTGATCATGAGAAGGTGCTTTATGCACCTCACTACCTCACTGGAGCAGCTGCAGCATGGTGGGAGAACTTCCTACACATGCATCCCAGTGAACATAACTTCACCTGGGAAGAGTTTAAGGAAGGCTTTCGTGGGGCACACATCCCCAGGAGCATCATAAAAATCAAGAAAAGAGAATTTGATTACCTCAAGCAGAGAGGCATGACAGTGACGGAATACAACAGTCAGTTTACCCAGCTATCTCGTTATGCCTACGATGAGCATATGACTGAGAACAAAAGGATGGAAAAGTTTTTGGACGGCCTGGCGCGAGCATTAAAATGCCAACTGGTCGTACACACTTTCCCAGATTTCAAAACTCTGGTTGACAAGGCCATTACTTTGGAGAATGAGCGCCGCAGTCTGGAGGATATTCGTAAGCGAAAGAGGGACAAGACGACTCTTGTTCGCAACAACTGAAGCAAGGCTGATGTCCAGAGGAATGAAGCAAGAAAACACACGACTACTGCTCTAAGGCCAACCAGATAGTTTCATTCAAGGGACAAGGACTTTACATACCGTCCAGGGGTCACTTGCTATGCTTGTGGAAAGGAAGGGCATTATGCCAAACAATGCCCAAAACCAAGGAACTCGGCCCCCAAGCTGAACAATGGTGGGAACAATCCAGCCCCCAAGCTTAACAATTTCAATCCCAATAACAATCACATGAAGGGTCACCTGAACCATGTGACCAAGGAAGAAGCGCAGAATGCCCCAGACATCGTGCTCGGTACGTTCCCTGTCAACACAGTACCTGCCACGGTTTTGTTTGATTCTGGAGCTTCTCACTCGTTCATTTCGAAGAGTTTTGTTTTGCAACATGGTTTTCCGATACTTCCTTTGGAAAAATCTATGATCATCAAGTCCCCCGGGAATAAGCAGATCACTCAGAGTTACTGCCAAGGAGTGATTATTGAATTCAAAGGACTAAAGTTTCAGGCTAATCTCATCGTGTTGGAAAATAAAGGACTAGATGTTATCCTAGGGATGGACTGGTTGACCACCAACAAGGGATTTATTGACTGTTTCAATCGAACTGTGATTCTCACTCATCATCACGGCAAGACAATAAAAGTTAAAGCTCAAGAGAGACCACGGTCACGGCAACCAAAGCTGAACAAAGTGGACATTTCAGAATTGAGAAAAGTTCCAGTGGTGTGCGAATTTCCCGACGTATTTCCAGAAGAACTACCAGGCATGCCACCAGACCGAGAGATAGAGTTCAGCATCGAACTAGCACCTGGCACCACCCCCATTTATAAGAAGCCTTATAGAATGGCACCATCCGAGTTGGTAGAATTAAAGAAGCAAATAAAGGAATTACTGGACAAAGGATTTATTCGAGCCAGCTCCTCACCATGGGGTTCACCAGTATTATTCGCCAAGAAAAAGGATGGGACACTGAGATTGTGTATTGACTATCGAGCTCTCAATATGGTCACCATCAAAAACAAATATCCGATGCCACGGATAAATGATTTATTTGACCAGCTCGCACAAGCCAAAGTGTTCTCAAAAATTGATTTGAGATCGGGGTATCATCAATTAAAAGTACGGACAAAAGATATCCCTAAGACAACATTCACCTCCAGATACGGATTATATGAGTTCACAGTAATGCCGTTTGGACTGACGAACGCCCCCGCATATTTCGTCCACCTCATGAACAAAGTGTTTATGAAATTCATGGACAAATCTGTTGTGGTGTTCATTTTTGATATTCTGGTATACTCAAGGATACCAGAAGAGCATGCTGAACATCTCAGAATTGTTTTGGGAGAATTAAGGAAACATCAATTGTACGCCAAATTTAGCAAGTGTGAATTTTGGCTAAGACAAGTTGGTTTTCTAGGCCATATTTAGTACTCCTGGTTTTTCTTCTGTGATCAAGATATTGTCTACCAGTGAGAAGGATTCTTCTCCACTGGTCCATAAAAGGGATCGGTTTCTCAATAAATATTTTTATTGGAAAACCGGTCATGACAGACACTAGGGGTAGCAAGGCACGTATTGTATTCTATTGTTGCCTCGAGGATAACAAGATGGGGTTTTTATCATATTGCATGAATTTATCCCTCTACATCATGTCATCTTGCTTAAAGCGTTACTCTATTCTTATGAACTTAATACTCTAGATGCATGCTGGATAGCGGTCAATGTGTGGAGTAATAGTAGTAGATGCAGGCAGGAGTCGGTCTACTTGTCTCGGACGTGATGCCTGTATACAAGATCATACCTAGATATTCTCATATCTATGCTCAATTCTGTCAATTGCTTAACAGTAATTTGTTCACCCACCGTAGAATACTTATGCTCTTTAGAGAAGCCACCAGTGAAACCTATGGCCCCCGGGTCTATTTTCCATCATATTAATCTTCCAACACTTAGTTATTTCCGTTGCTTTTATTTTACTTTGCATCTTTATCATAAAAATACCAAAAATATTATCTTATCATATCTATCAGATCTCACTCTCGTAAGTGACCGTGTAGGGATTAACAACCCCTTATCACGTTGGTTGCAAGGATTTATTTGTTTGTGTAGGTGCGAGGGACACGCGCGTAGCCTCCTACTGGATTGATACCTTGTTGCTCAAAAACTGAGGGAAATACTTACGCTACTTTGCTACATCACCATTTACTCTTCAAGGGAAAACCAACGCAGTGCTCAAGAGGTAGCAAGAAGTATTTCTGGCGCCGTTGCCGGGGAGGCTAGGTAAGCGGCACTCACACCCCGTCAACTAAGCTCTTTTCTGAAGCCGTTGCCGGGGAGGTCTATGCAAAAGTCAACATACCAAGTACCCATCACAAACCCTTATCTCCCGCATTACATTATTTGCCATTTGCCTCTCGTTTTCCTCTCCCCCACTTCACCCTTGCCGTCTTATTCGCCCTCTCTTTTCCGTTTGCCTCTTTTCGATCGTCTTTCTTTCGCCATGTCTGAATCTGGGGAGGTTATCGCTAATGAAGGCAATAATAACAACTTGGGAAATTTTGATGCTTTCGATGATCCTCTTGAGGAACCTACCATCTTGCACACCAAAAAGTTTCGAGTCGGTAGTGGCAATATTATTGGGAAAGGAGTTATTCAAGATTTCTTTACTTGTGTCGGCGCTTTGCCAGTTATGGGTGTCTCTATTCTTCATAAAACTAGTAGCCTTGTGGATGCAATATCTTTGCTTGTAGTTGAACTTGAAAGGCAATTTCTTCATATGCATTCTTGCATACAAAGAATTTTCCTAGAATTTTCTAATATTGAGCATTCTTCTGTTAAGCGTGCCGCCACTATCTTTTTGGCTCATGAGTTTAGATTCATAATGAAAGAGGCTAGAGAAATCTTTGCGCATTATAGGGTAGATGCTAGTCATCCTCCCATAGAAGCTATCCTTTTTAATCAAGAAGACATGATGCGTTTACAATCTTTGGATCATGTTGCTTATAATGAAAATCTTAGGAAAAATGTTCCAGCCGATGTTCTAGTTGATAGAATTTTCAAGCTTAATGATGATTTTGCTATTCAGAATAATGGATTAGATTTTTCTCTTGAACGAAGGCTTGTGACTTTTTGCCAAAAGAATGCTTGTAATGATGAATTGGTTGTGCAATACAAAGGGCCAAGGGAGGAACCCATACCTCCCGAGATTGATCTTGGGGACTTTTGTCCCATTAAATTTAGCCCTTTTGATTATTTTTCCTTGCCTCAAAGAAAACTTGCTGCTGAACGTAGAGAATATGAGAAAAGTTTTCATGACTTGCCGTACCATTATTATGGCAATACCTAGATCTATCCTTGCTTTTATGCCTAGCTAGGGGCGTAAACGATAGCGCTTGTTGGGAGGCAACCCAATTTTATTTTTTGTTTTTTTGCTTTTTGCTTCTGTTTAGGAATAAATATTTGTTTTAGCCTCTGGTTAGATGTGTTTTTATGTTTTAATTAGTGTTTGTCCCAAGTTAAACCTATAGGATCTTCTTGGATGATAGTTATTTGATCTTGCTGTAATTTCCAGAAACTTTCTGTTCACAAAAATGATTATTAAAAATCACCAGAACGTGATAAAATATTGATTCCAATTGCTGCTGATCAATAAACAAATTGTCTAGGACGTCTAATTTTGGCTGATTTTTTCGAGTTCCATAAGTTTGCGTTAGTTACAGATTACTACAGACTGTTCTGTTCTTGACAGATTCTGTTTTTCGTGTGTTGTTTGCTTATTTTGATGAATCTATGGCTAGTAAAAGAGTTTATAAACCATAGAGAAGTTGGAATACAGTAGGTTTAACACCAATATGAATAAAGAATGAGTTCATTACAGTACCTTGAAGTGGTCTTTTGTTTTCTTTCGCTAACGGAGCTCACGAGATTTTCTGCTAAGTTTTGTGTTGTGAAGTTTTCAAGTTTTGGGTAAAAGATTTGATGGATTATGGAACACCCAAGATAATTATCTTCTGTTTTTGATTGCTCCATGCTATATTATCTTTTGTTTTGGACATTATTGGGCTTTATTATTCACTTTTATATTATTTTTGGGACTAACCTATAAACCGGAGGCCCGGCCCAGAATTGCAGTTTTTTGCCTATTTCAGAGTTTCGTAGAAAAAGAATATCAAACGGAGTCCAAACGGAATGAAACATTCAGGAACGTGATTTTCGGAACGAACATGATCTAGAGGACTTAGACCCTACGTCAAGAAATCAAGTAGGAAGCCAGGAGGTAGGGGGCGCGCCTACCCCCCCCCCCCCAGTTGCGCCCTCCACCCTCGTGGGCCCCACGTTGCTCCACCGATGTCCTCCTTCCTCCTATATATACCTATGTACCCCCAAACGATCAGATACGGAGCCAAAAACCTAATTCCACTACCGCAACCTTCTGTACCCACGAGATCCCATCTTGGGGCCTGTTCCGGAGCTCCGCCGAGGGGGCATCAATCATGGAGGGCTTCTACAGCAACACCATAGCCTCTCCGATTAAGTGTGAGTAGTTTACCTCAGACCTTCGGGTCCATAGTTATTAGCTTGATGGCTTCTTCTCTCTTTTTGGATCTCAATACAATGTGCTCCCCCTCTCTCATGGAGATCTATTCGATGTAATCTTCTTTTGCGGTGTGTTTGTTGAGACCAATGAGTTGTGGGTTTATGATCAAGTTTATCTATGAACAATATTTGAATCTTCTGAATTCTTTTATGTATGATTGGTTATCTTTGCAAGTCTCTTCGAATTATCAGTTTTGTTTGGCCTACTAGATTGATCTTTCTTGCAATGGGAGAAGTGCTTAGCTTTGGGTTCAATCTTGCGGTGTCCTTTCCCAGTGACAGTAGGGGCAGCAAGGCACGTATTGTATTGTTGCCATCGAGGATAACTAGTTGGGTTTTTTATCATATTGCATGAATTTATCCCTCTACATCATGTCATCTTGCTTAAAGCGTTCCTCTGTTCTTATGAACTTAATACTCTAGATGCATGCCGGATAGCGGTCGATGTTTGGAGTAATAGTAGTAGATGCAGGCAGGAGTCGGTCTACTTGTCTCAGACGTGATGCCTGTATACATGATCATACCTAGATATTCTCATAACTATGCTCGATTCTGTTAATTGCTCAACAGTAGTTTGTTCACCCATCGTAGAATACTTATGCTCTTGAGAGAAGCCACTAGTGAAACCTATGGCCCCCGGGTCTATTTTCCATCATATTAATCTTCCAACACTTAGTTATTTCTGTTACTTTTATTTTACTTTGCATCTTTATCATAAAAATACAAAAAATATTATCTTATCATATCTATCAGATCTCACTCTCGTAATTGACCGTGTAGGGATTGGCAATGTCAGGACCGTATTTTCGGGATATCAATTTCCCAGAAAATGGCCCTTGCGCTCACCAGCCCCAGGATTACTGTTAGCTGATGAGGCACCAACTTGATACAGAAACTCCAAGCAAAATACATAATATGTAGTACAAGACCATTCTGGCCTATGAGTACAACAACTGGTTTCTAGTGGTTGATGGCGGAAGCGGTTTGTGGTTCATCAGTGGCCATGGGACTCCATTTCCCACAGGAACAGCTGACCAGGTTAACTCCTATCTTCGCGAGGCTGTTGTCACCATTGCGTGGGTTCCGGGGCTGACATCGCAACGCTCCTCTCCAAGCAAGAAATCTGGCCAAGACAATAGCCAGGGACAAGCCAGTGAGTACTTTGAATGTACTCGCAAACATTATGAACACGGGTATAATATAACAAACGATAATCATGCTCTGAAATATTCTATGATCACAACGTCAGTCATGAAATCAAAACCCATGTTGCACGCAAGCAGGTTGTTCATATAAAACATGAATATGCAATCCGAGAATAGAAATAAAAATGCACCGATCGGGTGTCTGAAGCGATGCCTCGAAAGGACGACAACAGAAAGCGTGCCTCTGTCGGGCGTCTGAGCGACACCACATAAAGGGCTTATAAAGTAAAATAAGTAACAAGCATGCCACAGTCGGGCGTCTGTGCGACACCACATAAAGGGCTTATAAGGTAAACAAATAATAAGCATGCCACAGTCGGGCGTCTGAGCGACACCACATAAAGGGCTTATAAAGTAAACAAATAACAAGCATGCCACAGTCGGGCGTCTGAGCGACACCACATAAAGGGCTTATAAAGTAAACAAATAACAAGCATGCCACAGTCGGGCGTCTGAGCGACACCACATAAAGGGCTTATAAAGTAAACAAATAACAAGCATGCCACGGTCGGGCGTTTGAGCGACACCACATAAAGGGCTTATAAGAAAATAATCACAATGAATATCCAGGAGGTAGAACCGTCCCAGGGATACTCAATAATTCAAGTAATAAAAAGGGTTAGTCCAATATAATAATAATCAGAATCATCATAAGTCACAAGTCATGATCCATGTTCCGGTTTAGTAGTTTCTCCTCCGAAGACCGACACTAAGACCAACACTTGACCCATCTCAGACTGTAGTCCTTACCCATGCACACGGCTATTCGAATAGATTTAACCTCTGCAGAGGGTGTACTCTTTACCCACGAGTAACGGATTTCTTTAGTCCATCGGGACTAATTCCGTCTACGGTCTTTTAATTGAAAACACACCTGACAGCACACACCAGCCTAACTTACCGGTGTCTGGAATCGCCCACGACACCTGTTAAGAAAAACTCTAAGTGGGGAGGCTACAACCTCGCGTAGCATGGGATCAAATTTATATCGTGCGCTCTAAGGGGTGCCCCCCTCTCGGTCCCAACCGGAAACACCCATGCCCCGGACCAGGTGGCATGCCTACCGGATGCAGCCGGTATCTTCC
The DNA here is from genome assembly GCF_018294505.1 of Triticum aestivum. Lineage (NCBI taxonomy): Eukaryota > Viridiplantae > Streptophyta > Magnoliopsida > Poales > Poaceae > Triticum > Triticum aestivum. The sequence goes on from NC_057799.1 coordinate 64,045,850, forward strand.
ACCATGGCCTCTCTGTACGGTGTGTGCTAGGAAAGGGGTTGACAACTTACTGAGCCGTACCCTACCTATGGCAGGGACAAGTGGTAGTACGAAACAAGTATGGGGGTTACTAGAACAAGACTCGATCTATGGTCGACTCAGGAGGATTAAGTATCCCCTGCATGATTAGCATAACAAATATATTTCAACCAACAGACAGAATCACCACTCATCATACCTCATCATGCCATACCGGACACAACCGTCTTGACGAGGAACTAGAGACAAGCTCGTGTCTACCCAAGACAGAGACTTTCCCGGCTTCCTTTCGGTAGGCATGAAAGGCATACGAAGATGATTACTATCACAAGCATATCCATTTCTAACAGCAAAGAATCTTCATTATGCACTCGTGCGTATGATTGTATCGTCACATAAAATAACGAATGCTCCATGTCAAGGTGGTGTTGTAACCGTATCAAACAACACACAAAAATATTATGCCAGGGTTCACAATGCTTGCCTTCAAGAGTATGCAAGTGGGGGTGCACTTCTTGAAAGTTGCCTTCTTCTTCAAAATCCTATTTTTGAAAATATTCAAATTAACGCATAGTTTCAAAACAGTACAAAAAAGTTGTTTGGAAAATTTTCAAATAAATATGAAAATAAACTAGACAGAATTTGAGAAACAACAGAAAAAGAATCAAGTCAATTGGACTTATATTTAAAAAAGTTATAGCCAGTCAAAGTTTAGTCAAGATTCTGTTTTTAACAAAAAACAGAAAAAGAAAACGGTTCGGGGAGTAATACGTTTTCGAACAGGAGGAAACGTACTCTGGGTTTTACGCTTCCACTAAAGCCAGCGTGGGTCGTCGCTGGGTCACTGATAGTGGGTCCATCGGGCCCACTGGTCAGGTTTGACCAGTCGCCCGCGCCTTCTTTCTCCTCTGGCCGAGCAGAGGCGGAGCTCCGGCGATCGCCTTTGGCGAACGGAGGCTCCTCGCGGGGTTCTGATTGCGGGGATGGATCCGCCAGTCCAGGGCGGTCCTCCCGGTGGTTGCTAGGCTGGCGGGTGTGGAGGGGATCGCCGGCGGCGAGCTCCGCGGCGGACGGTGGTTCTGGTGGATTTGGGCTTCGAGCTACGGTGGCTCCCGATCGAGGCTGAGGTGCTGGGTAGCTCCGCACGGTCAAGGGGAGGGGGATGGAAGCACGGGAGGGGGTTAGGGCCTCGGTCTTGGCCGGATTTCACCGGAGTGTGGCGGCGGCCGAACTGATCGGAGACGAGGAAGAAGGCTTCCCGCCATCGATTGCTGGTCGTGGGGGCTTTAGGGGAATGGCTTGAGGTCGCCTGAGTGTCTGGACGGGCTCGGGGGCTCCTTTTATAGGCGGCCGAGGTCGGTTCCCGCGGCCGTGGATAAGGACGCTGGCGAACCGCTGTTCTGTAGCCTGCAGGACGACGTGGCAGCGAAGGGCGCTAGTGGACGAGCTCGCGGATAAGCTCGGGCTGTTCAAGGGCGAGCTGGCGCGCTAGAGTGGCTCGGGCGGCGCCGTCCATGGCAGAGGCCTGCTGTGGCCGGCCGCTAGCGGCCACGGCCGACCTGACTGTCGGGGATCGTAGCAGAAATTTAAAATTTTCTATGCATCACCAAGATCAATCAATGGAGTTTACTAGCAACGAGAGGGAAGGAGTGCATCTACATACCCTTGTAGATCGCGAGCGGAAGCGTTCAAGTGAACGGGGTTGATGGAGTCGTACTCGTCGTGATCCAAATCACCGATGACCGAGCGCCGAACGGACGGCACCTCCACGTTCAACACACGTACGGTTGGGAAGACGTCTCCTCCTTCTTGATCCAGCAAGGGGGAAGGAGAGGTTGATGGAGATCCAGCAGCACGACGGCGTGGTGGTGGAAGTAGCGGGATCCCGGCAGGGCTTCGCCAAGCGCAAGCGGGAGGGAGAGGTGTCACGGGAGGGAGAGGGAGGCGCCAGGGGCTAGGGTGCTGCAGCCCTCCCTCCCCACCACTATATATAGGGGCCCTGGGGGGGCGCCGGCCCCTAGGAGATCCAATCTCCAGGGGGGCGGCATCCAAGGGGGGTGGCTTGCCCCCCAAGCCAAGTGGGGCGCCCCCCACCCCTAGGGTTTCCAACCCTAGGCGCAGGGGGAGGCCCAAGGGGGGCGCCCCAGCCCACTAGGGGCTGGTTCCCTTCCCACTTCAGCCCATGGGGCCCTCCGGGATAGGTGGCCCCACCCGGTGGACCCCCGGGACCCTTCCGGTGGTCCCGGTACAATACCGGTGACCCCCGAAACTTTCCCGGTGGCCGAAACTGGACTTCCTATATACAATTCTTTACCTCCGGACCATTCCGGAACTCCTCGTGACGTCCGGGATCTCATCCGGGACTCCGAACAACTTTCGGGTTACCGCATAGTAATATCTCTACAACCCTAGCGTCACCGAACCTTAAGTGTGTAGACCCTACGGGTTCGGGAGACATGCAGACATGACCGAGACGACTCTCCGGTCAATAACCAACAGCGGGATCTGGATACGCATGTTGGCTCCCACATGTTCCACGATGATCTCATCGGATGAACCACGATGTCGAGGATTCAATCAATCCCGTATACAATTCCCTTTGTCAATCGGTATGTTACTTGCCCGAGATTCGATCGTCGGTATCCCAATACCTTGTTCAATCTCGTTACCGGCAAGTCTCTTTACTCGTACCGTAATGCATGATCCCGTGGCTAACTCCTTAGTCACATTGAGCTCATTATGATGATGCATTACCGAGTGGGCCCAGAGATACCTCTCCGTCATACGGAGTGACAAATCCCAGTCTCGATCCGTGTCAACCCAACAGACACTTTCAGAGATACCTGTAGTGTACCTTTATGGTCACCCAGTTACGTTGTGACGTTTGGTACACCCAAAGCACTCCTACGGCATCCGGGAGTTACACAATCTCATGGTGTAAGGAAAATATACTTGACATTGGAAAAGCTCTTGCAAACGAACTACACGATCTTTGTGCCATGCTTAGGATTGGGTCTTGTCCATCACATCATACTCCTAATGATGTGATCCCGTTATCAATGACATCCAATGTCCATAGTCAGGAAACCATGACTATCAGTTGATCAACGAGCTAGTCAACTAGAGGCTCACTAGGGACATGTTGTGGTCTATGTATTCACACATGTATTACAATTTCCGGATAACACAATTATAGCATGAACAATAGACAATTATCATGAACAAGAAAATATAATAATAACCATTTTATTATTGCCTCTAGGGCATATTCCCAACAGTCTCCCACTTGCACTAGAGTCAATAATCTAGTTACATTGTGATGAATCGAACACCCATAGAGTTCTGGTGTTGATCATGTTTTGCTCTAGGGAGAGGTTTAGTCAACGGATCTGCTACATTCAGGTCCGTATGTACTTTACAAATATCTATGTCTCCATTTTGAACACTTTCACGAATGGAGTTGAAGCGACGCTTGATATTCCTAGTCTTCCTGTGAAACCTGGGCTCCTTGGCAAGGGCAATAGCTCCAGTGTTGACACAGAAAAGAGTCATCGGGCCCGACGCATTGGGAATCACCCCTAGGTCGGTAATGAACTCCTTTATCCAGATTGCATCTTGTGCTGCCTCTAAGTCGCCATGTATTCCGCTTCACATGTAGATCCCGCCACCGCGCTTTGCTTGCAACTGCACCAGCTGACCGCCCCACCATTCAAAATATACACGTATCCGGTTTGTGACTTAGAGTCATCCAGATCTGTGTCGAAGCTAGCATCGACGTAACCCTTTACGACGAGCTCTTCATCACCTCCATAAACGAGAAACATATCCTTAGTCCTTTTCAGGTACTTCAGGATGTTCTTGAGCGCTGTCCAGTGTTCCATGCCGGGATTACTTTGGTACCTTCCTACCAAACTTACGGCAAGGTCTATATCAGGTCTGGTACACAGCATGGCATACATAATAGACCCTATGGCCGAGGCATAGGGGATGACACTCATCTTTGCTCTATCTTCTGCCGTGGTCGGGCATTGAGCCGTGCTCAATTGCACACCTTGCAATACAAGCAAGAACCCCTTCTTGGACTGATCCATATTGAACTTCTTCAATATCTTGTCAAGGTACGTACTCTGTGAAAGACCAATGAGGCGTCTTGATCTATCTCTATAGATCTTGATGCCTAATATATAAGCAGCTTCTCCAAGGTCCTTCATTGAAAAACACTTATTCAAATAGGCCTTTATACTTTCCAAGAATTCTATATCATTTCCCATCAATAGTATGTCATCCACATATAATATGAGAAATGCTACAGAGCTCCCACTCACTTTCTTGTAAACACAGGCTTCTCCATAAGTCTGTGTAAACCCAAACGCTTTGATCATCTCATCAAAGCGAATGGTCCAACTCCGAGATGCTTGCACCAGCCCATAGATTGAGCGCTGGAGCTTGCATACTTTGTCAGCATTCTTAGGATCGACAAAACCTTCCGGCTGCATCATATACAATTCTTCCTTAAGGAAACCGTTAAGGAATGCCGTTTTGACGTCCATTTGCCATATCTCATAATCATAGAATGCGGCAATTTCTAACATGATTCGGACGGACTTCAGCTTCGCTACGGGTGAGAAAGTCTCATCGTAGTCAACCCCTTGAACTTGTCGATAACCCTTAGCGACAAGTCAAGCTTTATAGATGGTCACATTACCATCCGCGTCTGTCTTCTTCTTAAAGATCCATTTATTTTCTATGGCTCGCCGATCATCGGGCAAGTCAGTCAAAAGCCATACTTCGTTTTCATACATGGATCCTATCTCGGATTTCATGGCTTCTAGCCATTTGTCGGAATCTGGGCCCGCCATTGCTTCTTCATAGTTCGAAGGTTCACCGTTGTCTAACAACATGATTTCCAGGACAGGGTTGCCGTACCACTCTGGTGCGGAACGTGTCCTTGTGGACCTACGAAGTTCAGCAGTAACTTGATCCGAAGCTTCATGATCATCATCATTAACTTCCTCCCCAGTCGGTGTAGGCACCACAGGAACATCTTCCCGCGCTGCGCTACTTTCCGGTTCGGAAGGGGTGACTATCACCTCATCAAATTCCACTTTCCTCCCACTTATTTCTTTCGAGAGAAACTCTTTCTCCAGAAAGGACCCGTTCTTGGCAACAAAGATCTTGCCTTCGGATCTGAGGTAGAAGGTATACCCAATAGTTTCCTTAGGGTATCCTATGAAGACGCATTTTTCCGATTTGGGTTCGAGCTTTTCAGGTTGAAGTTTCTTGACATAAGCATCGCATCCCCAAACTTTTAGAAACGACAGCTTAGGTTTCTTCCCAAACCATAATTCATACGGTGTCATCTCAACGGATTTCGACGGAGCCCTATTTAAAGTGAATGCGGTAGTCTCTAAAGCATAGCCCCAAATTGAGAGCGGTAGATCGGTAAGAGACATCATAGATCGCACCATATCCAATAGAGTGCGATTATGACGTTCGGACACACCATTTCGCTGAGGTGTTCTAGGCGGCGTGAGTTGTGAAACGATTCCACATTTCCTTAAGTGCGTACCAAATTCGTGACTTAAATATTCCCCTCCACGATCTGATCGTAAGAACTTTATTTTTCTGTCACGTTGATTCTCAACCTCGCTCTGAAATTCCTTGAATTTTTCAAAGGTCTCAGACTTGTGTTTCATTAGGTAGACATACCCATATCTACTCAAGTCATCAGTGAGAGTGAGAACATAACGATAGCCACCGCGAGCCTCAACACTCATTGGACCGCACACATCAGTATGTATGATTTCCAATAAGTTGGTTGCTCGTTCCATTGTTCCGGAGAACGGAGTCTTGGTCATCTTGCCCATGAGGCATGGTTCGCATGTGTCAAATGATTCATAATCGAGAGACTCTAAAAGTCCATCAGCATGGAGCTTCTTCATGCGCTTGACACCAATGTGACCAAGGCGGCAATGCCACAAGTATGTGGGACTATCGTTATCAACTTTACATGTTTTGGTATTCACACTATGAATATGTGTAACATCACGTTCGAGATTCATTAAGAATAAACCATTGACCAGCGGGGCATGACCATAAAACATATCTCTCATATAAATAGAACAACCATTATTCTCGGATTTAAATGAGTAGCCATCTCGCATTAAAGGAGATCCAGATACAATGTTCATGCTCAAAGCTGGCACTAAGTAACAATTATTGAGGTTTAAAACTAATCCCGTAGGTAAATGTAGAGGTAGCATGCCGACGGCGATCACATCGACCTTGGAACCATTCCCGACGCGCATCGTCACCTCGTCCTTTGCCAGTCTCCGCTTATTCTGCAGCTCCTGTTTTGAGTTACAAATATGAGCAACCGCACCGGTATCAAATACCCAGGAGCTACTACGAGTACTGGTAAGGTACACATCAATTACATGTATATCACATATACCTTTAGTGTTGCCGGCCTTCTTGTCCGCTAAGTATTTGGGGCAGTTCCGCTTCCAGTGACCACTTCCCTTGCAATAAAAGCACTCAGTCTCAGGCTTGGGTCCATTCTTTGGCTTCTTCCCGGCAACTGGCTTACCTGCGCGGCAACTCCCTTGTCGTCTTTCTTGAAGCTTTTCTTACCCTTGCTTTTCTTGAACTTAGTGGTTTTATTCACCATCAACACTTGATGTTCCTTTTTGATCTCCACCTTCGCTGATTTCAGCATTGAATATACCTCAGGAATGGTCTTTTCCATCCCCTGCATATTGAAGTTCATCACAAAGCTCTTGTAGCTCGGCGGAAGCAACTGAAGGATTCTGTCAATGACCGCGTCATCCGGGAGATTAACTCCCAGCTGAGACAAGCGGTTGTGTAACCCAGACATTTTGAGTATGTGCTCACTGACAGAACTATTTTCCTCCATTTTACAACTGAAGAACTTGTCGGAGACTTCATATCTCTCGACCCGGGCATGAGCTTGGAAAACCATTTTCAGCTCTTTGAACATCTCATATGCTCCGTGTTTCTCAAAACGCTTTTGGAGCCCCGGTTCTAAGCTGTAAAGCATGCCGCACTGAACGAGGGAGTAATCATCAGCACGTGATTTCCAAGCGTTCATAACGTCTTGGTTCTCTGGGACCGGTGCGTCACCTAGCGGTGCTTCTAGGACATAATCTTTCTTGGCAGCTATGAGGATGATCCTCAGGTTCCGGACCCAGTCCGTATAGTTGCTACCATCATCTTTCAGCTTGGTTTTCTCTAGGAACGTGTTGAAGTTGAGGGCAACGTGGGCCATTTGATCTACAAGACATATTGTAAAGATTTTAGACTAAGTTCATGATAATTAAGTTCATCTAATCAAATTATTCAATGAACTCCCACTCAGATAGATATCCCTCTAGTCATCTAAGTGAAACATGATCCGAGTCAACTAGGCCGTGTCCGATCATCACGTGAGACGGACTAGTCAACATCGGTCAACATCTTCATGTTGATCGTATCTTCTATACGACTCATGCTCGACCTTTCGGGCATCCGTGTTCTGAGGCCATGTCTGTACATGCTAGGCTCGTCAAGTCAACCTAAGTGTATTGCGTGTGTTCCGAGGCCATGTCTGTACATGCTAGGCTCGTCAACACCCGTTGTATGCGAACGTTAGAATCTATCACACCCGATCATCACGTGGTGCTTCGAAACAACGAACCTTCGCAACGGTGCACAGTTAGGGGGAACACTTTCTTGAAATTATTGCGAGGGATCATCTTATTTTAGCTACCGTCGTTCTAAGCAAATAAGATGTAGAACATGATAAACATCACATGCAATCAAATAGTGACATGATATGGCCAATATCATTTTGCTCCTTTTGATCTCCATCTTCGGGGCGCCATGATCATCTTCGTCACCGGCATGACAGCATGATCTCCATCATCGTGTCTCCATGAAGTTGTCACGCCAACGATTACTTAAACTTCTATGGCTAACGCGTTTAGCAATAAAGTAAAGTAATTTACATGGCGTTATTCAATGACTCGCACGTCATACAAAAAAATACAAACAACTCCTATGGCTCCCGGTTGTCATACTCATCGACATGCAAGTCGTGATTCCTATTACAAGAACACGATCTATCTCATACATCACATATATCTCATTCATCACATCCTTTTGGCCATATCACATCACAAGGCATATGCTGCAAAAACAAGTTAGACGTCCTCTAATTGTTGTTGCATGTTTTTACGTGGCTTCTATAGGTTTCTAGCAAGAACGTTTCTTACCTACGCAAAACCACAACGTGATATGCCAATTTCTATTTACCCTTCATACGGACCCTTTTCATCGAATCCGTTTCGACTAAAGTGGGAGAGACAGACACCCGCTAGCCACCTTATGCAACTAGTGCATGTCAGTCGGTGGAACCTGTCTCACGTAAGCGTACGTGTAAGGTCGGTCCGGGCCGCTTCATCCCACAATGCCACCGAAACAAGATAAGACTAGTAGTGGCAAGAAAATTGACAACATCTACGCCCACAAGAAGTTTGTGTTCTACTCGTGCATAGAAACTACGCATAGGCCTGGCTCTGATACCACTATCGGGGATCGTAGCAGAAAATTAAAATTTGCTACGCATCACCAAGATCAATCTATGGAGTTTACTAGCGACGAGAGGGAAGGAGTGCATCTACATACCCTTGTAGATCGCGAGCGGAAGCGTTCAAGTGAACGGGGTTGATGGAGTCGTACTCGTCGTGATCCAAATCACCGATGGCCGAGCGCCGAACGGACGGCACCTCCGCGTTCAACACACGTACGGTTGGGAAGACGTCTCCTCCTTCTTGATCCAGCAAGGGGGAAGGAGAGGTTGATGGAGATCCAGCAGCACGACGGCGTGGTGGGGGAAGTAGCGGGATCCCGGCAGGGCTTCGCCAAACGCAAGCGGGAGGGAGAGGTGTCACGGGAGGGAGAGGGAGGCGCCAGGGGCTAGGGTGCTGCAGCCCTCCCTCCCCGCCACTATATATAGGGGCCCTGGGGGGGCGCCGGCCCCTAGGAGATCCAATCTCCAGGGGGGCGGCAGCCAAAAGTGGTGGCTCCCCCCCCAAGCCAAGTGGGGCGCCCCCCACCCCTAGGGTTTCCAACCCTAGGTGCAGGGGGAGGCCCAAGGGGGGCGCCCCAGCCCACTAGGGGCTGGTTCCCTTCCCAATTCAGCCCATGGGGCCCTCCGGGATAGGTGGCCCCACCCGGTGGACCCCCGGGACCCTTCCGGTGGTCCCGGTACAATACCGGTGACCCCCGAAACTTTCCCGGTGGCCGAAACTGGACTTCCTATATACAATTCTTTACCTCCGGACCATTCCGGAACTCCTCGTGACGTCCGGGATCTCATCCGGGACTCCGAAAAACTTTCGGGTTACCGCATACTAATATCTCTACAACCCTAGCGTCACCGAACCTTAAGTGTGTAGACCCTACGGGTTCGGGAGACATGCAGACATGACCGAGATGACTCTCCGGTCAATAACCAACAGCGGGATCTGGATACCCATGTTGGCTCCCACATGTTCCACGATGATCTCATCGGATGAACCACGATGTCGAGGATTCAATCAATCCCGTATACAATTCCCTTTGTCAATCGGTATGTTACTTGCCCGAGATTCGATCGTCGGTATCCCAATACCTTGTTCAATCCCGTTACCGGCAAGTCTCTTTACTCGTACCGTAATGCATGATCCCGTGGCTAACTCCTTAGTCACATTGAGCTCATTATGATGATGCATTACCGAGTGGGCCCAGAGATACCTCTCCGTCATACGGAGTGACAAATCCCAGTCTCGATCCGTGTCAACCCAACAGACACTTTCAGAGATACCTGTAGTGTACCTTTATAGTCACCCAGTTACGTTGTGATGTTTGGTACACCCAAAGCACTCCTACGGCATCCGGGAGTTACACGATCTCATGGTCTAAGGAAAATATACTTCACATTGGAAAAGCTCTAGCAAACGAACTACACGATCTTTGTGCTATGTTTAGGATTGGGTCTTGTCCATCACATCATTCTCCTAATGATGTGATCCCGTTATCAATGACATCCAATGTCCATAGTCAGGAAACCATGACTATCAGTTGATCAACGAGCTAGTCAACTAGAGGCTCACTAGGGACACGTTGTTGTCTATGTATTCACACATGTATTACGATTTCCGGATAACACAATTATAGCATGAACAATAGGCAATTATCATGAACAAGAAAATATAATAATAACCATTTTATTATTGCCTCTAGGGCATATTTCCTACACTGACGGCGGCGCTGTGGAGCTGCAGGAGCGACGAGGGAGGAGTTGGGGCGTGTCGGCTACGAGCGGGAAGAGCCAGAACGAGCGCGGGGCGACGGCAGTGGGACGCGGCGACTCGGTGCACGCGCATGCAAAACGTGCGCTCTGGGCGCGCCCAGCGCACGCACGCGAGCTGTTCGGCAAAATGCCAATGTGTGTTAGAGAGCTCGAAAGATGCTGGTAGTAAACAGGTCTAGGTTAGTGGTGGCTAGGAGATTAGTGGACATGGCTGCTGGGTCAGGGGATCAAGTCCACAATGTAAACTAAAAAGTTTGCCCAAAGCTGGCCATGCACATTAGGTGCTCGACAGAATGCCATGGGCATCTGGGCATCTCTTCTGGTGGCCAAAATCTCCAGATCAGAGTCTCTTTAGTTGTAGATGATGTTGGCAAGGTTAGTTTGGCAAGACCAGAAATTTGTTAGTGCAAGTTTTGCAGATTTTCAGTTCTGGACAGAAAATGAAAGGCATTATTGCATGGACCAAAAATACTCCAATGGGTCCAATCTCCTGGACTTAAGGGTTTGGTAGAGTGTTCTATAAGCAGGAGAAAAATCATGGGTAATAGAGCAAGATAAAAATAGGTTGTAGTGCAAAATTACCAACTGGGCCAGATCTGAAAATTTGGTGTAGAGCTCAAAATCTCCAATGACCAAAAGATATTTTTGCATAAAAGTGATGTGGAAACATCACATGACAACCCCAAATTTTGGTTGAAATTTTAAAGAAGCATTTGAAAAGGTTACAGTGCAAAAGAGGCTCCATAACTTATGAAAAATCATTTTTAGAAGAATAAAGCTCAGGAAAAACAATTATGCAAATAAACCCACTGATAAAAGAAATGCTTTCTTGACAGGGTATACAAGTCCAATAATATTTTTGGAAGGTTTTCACTTGGGGTAAAAACTTCACAATATCAAAGAAAAGAGAGGTTCTGAAATCAAGAGATAAATCCAGAAAATAAAAATTTAATTTCCTGGAAAAATTTTAATAAACAAAATATGGTTAAATTTTTGGGGTGTTACAGACAACCCCTTATCGAGTTGGTTGCAAGGATTTATTTGTTTGTGTAGGTGCGAGGGACTCGCGCGTAGCCTCCTACTGGATTGATACCTTGGTTCTCAAAAACTAAGGGAAATACTTACGATACTTTTTTGCATCACCCTTTCCTCTTCAAGGGAAAACCAACGCAGTGCTCAAGAGGTAGCACTAAGCTAACGGATGGGTCTTGTCCATCAGATCATTCTATAATGATGTGATCCCGTTCATCAAATGACAACACATGTCTATGGCTAGGAAACTTAACCATCTTTGATTGACGAGCTAGTCAAGTAGAGGCATACTAGGGACACTCTGTTTGTCTATGTATTCACACATGTACTAAGTTTCCGGTTAATACAATTCTAGCATGAATAATAAACATTTATCATGATATAATGATATATAAATAACAACTTTATTATTGCCTCTAGGGCATATTTCCTTCAGTCACCCACTTGCACTAGAGTCAATAATCTAGTTCACATCATCATGTGATTTCACACCAATAGTTCACATCTTTATGTGATTAGTTCACATCTCCATGTGACTAATACCCAAAGGGTTTTACTAGAGTCAATAATCTAGTTCACATCGCCATGTGATTTAACACCAATAGTTCACATCACCATGTGATTAGTTCACATTGCCATGTGACTAATACCCAAAGGGTTTTACTAGAGTCAATAATCTAGTTCACATCGCTATGTGATTAACACCCAAAGAGTACTAACATGTGATCATGATTTGCTTGTGAGAGAAGTTTAGTCAACGGGTCTGCCACATTCAGAGCCGTATGTATTTTGCAAATTTTCTAAGTCTGCAATACTCTACACGGAGGTACTCTAGCTAATTGCTCCCACTTTTAATATGTATCTAGATCGAGACTTAGAGTCATCCAAATCGATGTCAAATCTTGTATCGATGTAACTCTTTACGACAAACTCTTTGTCACCTCCATAACCGAGAAATATCTCCTTAGTCTTTTAAGGATAATTTTGACCGCTATCAAGTGATCCACTCCTGGATCAATATGGTACCCCCTTGCCAAACTAATGGTAAGGTTCACAATAGGTTTGGTACACAACATAGCATACTTTATAGAACCTATGGCTGAGGCATAGGGAATGACTTTCATTCTCTTTCTATTTTCTGCCGTGGTCGTGTTTTGAGTCTTACTCAACTTTACACCTTGCAATATAGGCAAGAACTCCTTCTTTGACTACCCCATTTTGAACTACTTCAAATCTTGTCAAGGTATGTACTCATTGAAAAATCTTATCAAGCGTGTTGATCTATCTCTATAGATCTTGATGCCCAATATGTAAGCAGTTTCACCAAGGTGTTTCTTTGAAAAAACTCTTTTCAAACACTCCTTTATGCTTTCCAGAAAATTCTACATCATTTCCGATCAACAATATGTCATTCACATATACATATCAGAAAGGATGTAGAGCTCCCACTCACTTTCTTGTAAATATAGGCTTCACCGCAAGTCTGTATAAAACTATATGCTTTGATCAACTCATCAAAGCGTATATTCCAACTCCAAGATGCTTGCACCAGTCCATAGATGGATTGCTGGAGCTTGCACACTTTGTTAGCACCTTTAGGATTGACAAAACCTTCTTGTTGTATCATATACAACTCTTCTTTAAGAAATTCATTAAGGAATGCAGTTTTTGACATCCATTTCCCAAATTTCATGAAATGCAGCAATTGCTAACATGATTCGGACAGACTTAAGCATCGCTACGAGTGAGAAAATCTTATCGTAGTCAACACCTTGAACTTGTCGAAAACTTTTTGCGACAATTCGAGCTTTGTAGATAGTAACACTACTATCAGTGTCCTTCTTCCTCTTGAAGATCCTTTTATTCTCAATGGCTCGCCGATCATCGGGAAAGTCAATCAAAGTCCATACTTTGTTATCATACATGGATCCCATCTAAGATTTCATGGCCTCAAGCCATTTCGCGGAATCTGGGCTCATCATCGCTTCCTCATAGTTCATAGGTTCATCATGGTCAAGTAACATGACCTCCAGAACCGGATTACTGTACCACTCTGGTGCGGATCTTACTCTGGTTGACCTGGGAGGTTTAGTAGTAACTTGATCTGAAGTTACATGATCATCATCATTAGCTTCCTCACTAATTGGTGTAGTAGTCACAGGAACTGATTTCTGTGATGAACTCCTTTCCAATAAGGGAGCAGGTACAGTTACCTCATCAAGTTCTACTTTCCTCCCACTCACTTCTTTCGAGAGAAACTCCTTTTCTAGAAAGGATCCATTCTTAGCAACGAATGTCTTGCCTTTGGATCTGTGATAGAAGGTGTACCCAACAGTCTCCTTTGGGTATCCTATGAAGACACATTTCTCCGATTTGGGTTTGAGCTTATCAGGTTGAAGATTTTTCACATAAGCATCACAGTCCCAAACTTTAAGAAACGACAACTTGGGTTTCTTGCCAAACCACAGTTCATAAGGTGTCGTCTCAACGGATTTAGATGATGCCCTATTTAACGTGAATGCAGCCGTCTCTAAAGCATAACCCCAAAACGATAGCGGTAAATCAGTAAGAGACATCATAGATCGCACCATATCTAATAAAGTGCGGTTACGACATTCGGACACACCATTACGCTGTGGTGTTCCGGGTGGCGTGAGTTGCGACACTATTCTGCATTATTTCAAATGAATACCAAACTCGTAAGTCAAATATTCCCCTCCACGATCAGATCGTAGAAACTTTATTTTTCTTATTGCGATGATTTTCCACTTCACACTGAAATTCTTTGAACTTTTCAAATGTTTCAGACTTATGTTTCATCAAGTAGATATACCCATATCTTCTCAAATCATCTGTGAAGGTCAGAAAATAACGATACCCGCCGCGAGCCTCAACATTCATCGGACCACATACATCAACATGTATGATTTCCAATAAATCTGTCATCTTGCCCATGAGGCATGGTTCACAAGTACCAAGTGATTCCAAAAGTCCATCAGAATGAAGTTCCTTCATGCGCTTTACACCAATATAACCTAAATGGCAGTGCCACAAATAAGTTGACTATCATTATCAACTCTGCATCTTTTGGCTTCAATATTAAGAATATGTGTGTCACTACGATCGAGATTCAATAAACCATTTATATGGAGTGCATGACCGTAGAAGGTTTTATTCATGTAAATAGAACAACAACAATTTTTTGACTTAAATGAATAACCATATTGTAATAAACTTGATCCAATCATATTCATGCTCAACGCAAACACCAAATAACATTTATTTTAGGTTCAACACTAATCCCGAAGGTAAAGGGAGTGTGCGATGGTGATCTTATAAACCTTGGAATCACTTCCAACACACATTATCACCACACCCTTAACTAGTTTATGTTTATTTTGCAACTCCCGTTTCGAGTTACTACTCTTAGCAACTGAACCAGTATCAAATACCGAGGGCTTGATATAAACACTAGTAAAGTACACATCAATAACATGTATATCAAATATACTTTTGTTCACTTTGCCATCCTTCTTATCCGCCAATTATTTGGGGTAGTTCCGCTTCCAGTGATTAATCCCTTGCAGTAGAAGCACTTAGTTTCAGGCTTAAGTCTAGCTTTGGGTTTCTTCACGAGAGCAGCAACTTGCTTGCCGTTCTTCTTGAAGTTCCCTTTCTATCCCTTTGTCCTTTGCTTGAAACTAGTGGTCTTGTTAACCATCAACACTTGATGCTCTTTCTTGATTTCTACCTCCGTCGATTTCAGCATCGCGAAGAGCTCGGGAATTACTTTCGTCATCCCTTGCATATTATAGTTCATCACGAAGTTCTAGTAACTTGGAGATAGTGACTAGAGAACTTTGTCAATTACTATCTTATCTGGAAGATTAACTCCCACCTGATTCAAGCAAGTGTAGTACCCATACAATCTGAGTACATGCTCACTGGTTGTGCTATTCTCCTCCATCTTGTAGGCAAAGTACTGTAAGAGGTCTTATACCTCTCGACAGGGGCATGAGTCTGAAATACTAATTTCAACTCTTGGAACAACTTATATGCTCCATGACGTTCAAAACATTTTTTGAAGTCCCGGTTTTAAGCTGTAAAGCATGGTGCACTAAACTATCAAGTCGTCATCATACCGAGCTTTTGGCAAAACATTCATAACGTTTGCATCTGCTCCTGCAATAAGTCTGTCACCTAGCGGTGCATCAAGGACATAATTCTTCGTGCATCAACGAGGAAAATCCTCAGATCATGGACGAAGTCCGCATCGTTGCTACTATCATCTTTCAACTTATATTTCTCTAGGAACATATAAAAATAAAATGGAGCTACATCACGAGCTATTGATATACAACATAGATATGCTAATACTACCAGGACTAAGTTCACGATAAATTAAAGTTCAATTAATCATACTACTTAAGAACTCCCACTTAGATAGACATCCCTCTAGTCATCTAAATGATCACGTGATCCAAATCAACTAAACCATGTTCGATCATCACGTGAGATGGAGTAGTTTCCAATGGTGAACATCACTATGTTGATCATATCTACTATATGATTCACGCTTGACCTTTCGGTCTCTAGTGTTCCGAGGCCATATCTGCATATGCTAGGCTCGTCAAGTTTAACCCGAGTATTCTGCGTGTGCAAAACTGGATTGCACCCGTTGTATGTGAACATAGAGCTTATCACACCCGATCATCATGTGGTGTCTCGGCACTACGAACTGTCGCAACGGTGCATACCCAGGGAGAACACTTATGCCTTGAAATTTAGTGAGAGATCATCTTATAATGCTACCGCCGAACTAAGCAAACTAAGATGCATAAAGGATAAACATCACATGCAATCAATATAAGTGATATGATATGGCCATCATCATCTTGTCCCTTTGATCTCCATCTCCAAAGCACCGTCATGATCACCAGCGTCATCGGCGCGACACCTTGACTCCATCGTAGCATTGTTGTCGTCTCACCAACTATTGCTTCTACGACTATCGCTACCGCTTAGTGATAAAGTAAAAACAATTACAGGGCGATTGCATTGCATACAATAAAGCGACAACCATATGGCTCCTGCCAGTTGCCGATAACTCTTTTACAAAACATGACCATCTCATACAATAAAATTTAGCATCATGTCTTGACCATATCACATCACAACATGCCCTGCAAAAACAAGTTAGACGTCCTCTACTTTGTTGTTGCAAGTTTTATGTGGCTGCTACGGGCTGAGCAAGAACCGTTCTTACCTACGCATCAAAACCACAACGATTTTTCATCAAGTGTGCTGTTTTAACCTTCAACAAGGACCGGGCATAGTGACACTCGATTCAACTAAAGTTGGAGAAACTGACACCCGCCAGCCACTTGTGTGCAAAGCACATCGGTAGAACCAGTCTCGCGTAAGCGTACGCGTAATGTCGGTCGGGGCCGCTTCATCCAACAATTCCGCCGAATCAAAGTATGACATGCTGGTAAGCAGTATGACTATTATCGCCCACAACTCTTTGTGTTCTACTTGTGCATATAACATCTACGCATGGACCTGGCTCGGATGCCACTGTTGGGGAACGCAGTAATTTCAAAAAAATTCCTACGCACACGCAAGATCATGGTGATGCATAGTAACGAGAGGGGAGAGTGTGTCCACGTACCTTCGTAGACCGAAAGTGGAAGTGTTTAAGTAAAGTGGTTGATGTAGTCGAACGTCTTCGCGATCCAACCGATCAAGTACCGAACGCACGACACCTCCGCGATCTGCACACGTTCAGCTCGGTGACGTCCCACGAACTCTAGATCAAGCTGAGTGTCAAGGGAGAGCTTCGTCAGCACGACGGCGTGTTGATGGTGATGATGAAGTTACCGACGCAGGGCTTCGCCTAAGCACTACGACAATAAGACCAAGGTGGAAATATGTGGAGGGGGCACCGCACACGGCTACGACAATGTCTGTTGTTGTGTTCTAGGGTGCCCCACTCCCCACGTATATAAAGGAGGGAGGGGGAGGCCGGCTGTAACACCCATGATGCGGCTATATCTCCGACGTGTCGAGGCACGACTTGGAGGCATAACCGCATGGTGGTGTTACAAGTTGGTATCAGAGCATCGGTCTTGGGGCGTTACAACACTCCACCACTACAAGAGGATCTCGTCCCGAGATCTAGGATGGCACTGGAGAGAAACGAAAGAGGAAGAGAAGAGGTAAAGTAAGTTGCTTCTTGGACAAACGAGTGAAACCACGAACCTTGAGAGGTTGAACAAATTGAAAGAAAAAGAATACAGCGGAGATGAACAAAGTTGAAAACACTCCGTTAGAAAAGAGGAACAAGGAACATTCGAGAACCTTGTAGGTTGAAAGACATGAAATAAGAGCTTCAAGAACCAAAGGAATATGACCCCACCGGTATAATGAGATAGCCAAGGAATAAGAATGACAGAATTTGGACAGCACTCCTGTAGAAAAGAGAAGAAAACTTGATAAGATGAAAAGATATCGAAGAGATGATACAACACTTCGGTTGGAAATGGAAGGAATAGAATTTGAACTTGGCAAAAATGAAAGCACTTGGATGAGACTCCGGTTAAAAGAGGAATGATAGACATAACAGTCCGGTTAAATGGATAAGCATCTAAAAGAACATGATCTTGATAAAACGAGACGATGGGTCAAACAGAGCAACATTACAATGCCTCCGGGACGAACGAATAGAAGATAGATCGTCAGAATAAGAGAACGAAGAAGGAAATGATAACTTCTACCACAATTGAATTTGGGAAGCATCCTTCCAAGAAGGTTAGAACGGAGTTGTTGGAAAAACCAACAACGAAAAGAATAAGCTTGTAGTGGGCTTATGGAAACATCTCAACATTATGAAGTGACAAACGGCCACTTACGAAGACCATTGATTTGAGTGAGAGCACCAAAGAGATGAAAAACTTCTTTCACCAAGAGGATAGGAGAAAACTTGGATTATCGATAGACACCACAATTAGCAACATTCCTTAGGGAAGGCTTTAGGTGAAATCTTTACCAAGATAACTCCAACATCGAGATTGATGGATTTAAAGTATCTCATTCTTGACAACATGTGAATCTTGAAATGCGAACTCAAATTGTCAAGAATGACATAACACCACCTCAAATGATAAGGTAGAACGAATTGCACTTTGGAATGCAGGAAGAAGAATATTTGAGCTCCTCCAACAAGAATCTTGAGAACACTTCGAGAATGAATTAAATCCTTGATGAACCACCATGAAGAAACTCCATGAAGAACTCCGGTAAACAAAAGGATGATAGAAAGAAAAGAGAAGTTCAAAGAACAAGGTGATGTCTTGCAATGATTTAGATGGAGCTTCGCGACGAGATAATGTGGAAAAACTTGGAACTCCGGAAAAGAAAAAGATGAAACACTAGAACCGAGAATTACTTCATCATGAACAAACTCCGAAGGAAGGGTTTAAACACTTGGATGAAATCATTAATAAGAATTACATTATGCGTATCCTTCACCAATTTGGATTGATGACAAGCAATGGATTTGGCATACTACTTATTCTCTTTGAAAGGATTGAGAGAGATATAGCGCAAACTTGAGAAAAGACTTCTACGAACCGCTTGTAGGATTGGAAAGAACGAATGAATCTGTATGATAACGAAGGAAGAGAACTCTTGAACGAACCACAGTAAGAATCTGAAAATCAACAAAGATAAAGAATGAATCGTCAGGAAGAATTGGAAAACGAGCGAAGTTACTTGAGGGAAAATTAGATAGAAGAGAACGAAGAGATCACGAACTGACTAGAGAATAGTTCAACGATGCACCGCTAAGATTTGTAGAACGAGAGCTGAAGGCTGGAATGAATAATTCTGAGATGATGGGCTCCGGAGAATCAAACTGAAAAGACACCTAAATTGCTCCGGCTGGGTGAAAAGAATTCTCACAATTGAAAACAATTATGAGAGGATGGCATGAAGCTAGAACCATGAATCTTTGGAAGAATGGGAAAGGATTTAAGAGGAACTCTTCTTCGGTCTTCAAAATCCGAGAATGACAATGAGAAACACCATGAATTGTTGAGGCACTCCGGAATGAAGAATAGAAAGGTTGAGCCAACGATGAAAAGAATTTCAAAGATCTTGGAGAAAGACATATGACTGATGATAATTCATTCTTACATCAAACTTTGAAATGAAATTGAGAATAGCTCCGGAAAAGTTAGAAGATTCAGGTAAGATCATGGGAAAAGACCTGTGGATTAGGCCCACTCAAAAGATACACCGTTGAACGATTTAAAAGAAAGATTGCGCCGGTTGAATTAAATAGCTCGAAAGAGATAACAACCTCGAGATATCTTGAAAGGATTAGGAATGGAAACGAATCTTCTAAGATAGCTTCGCACTCCGGAACAAATGAATAGTGAGAGGTGAATGACTAAGAGGTGCACCGGCATGAGAAAACATTTGAAACAAGGAAAGGGATATGATCAACACCGAAAGCTTGAATTGAATCCACCAGAGAGAATATGAGGATGAAGAATGATAACCTCGAAGCTTCCTTTAGCATCTTCATGAGAATCACCGGATAAGAACATTGAGGAAAAGAATGAAGAGACTTCACATCCATACGATGGATACTTGATTAAGCAATTTGAGTCCTTAAAGAAGACCCCTCAAGCCAACCACCCCGCGGCCCCGCGAGCTCGTCTGCCCGCACGGCCATGGCACTGCCGGCCTCCATGGCTCACCGCGCCCTGCTCCCTTCTGCATGTGTTGCTCCGCCCTGAGCTGCGGTGCGACCAACTCCGGCGGCCCCGTCACCTCTGCGCGCGAGCGCCGCGCGCCCAACCTCCTGCTCGCGCCTGCATCTCTCCGTCGTCAGCCACCTCAAGCTCGCCACCGTGCCAGGACCTCCTCGCCCGCCTCCTCGTCTAACCAGCGCCACCGCCTCGTCATCTCCGTCGTCAGGGGAGGAGCCCCTCGATCCGTCCCCTTCGGCCCCGACTCCGGCGAGCGCCGCCCCATCGACTCTCCTCCACGCGACGCCTCCCCTCTACTTCCTCGTCCACCGCTGTTCCTGTCAGTCCACCGCGACTTGGGCAAGCTGTCGACCTCACCGCCTTCCTGCACGCGCTTGCCCGCTGCTGGTCTCGTCCTAGGGCCCCTCCTCCTCACGGCCATGGTGTCCGCCGTGGCTGTACTGTGCCGGCACGTTGCTGCTGCTTCACCGCCTGCCTCCCTTCGTTGACTACCAAGACCCGAGGCCTTTCGTGTTGCTTCGTTTGGATGCGTCAAGTTCCTCTACTACCTGTGTACGACTACGTGGATTCGCCAAGTACACCACCGGCAAGACCACACGGATGCTCGGCCGAGTACTGTACGAAACGCCAAGTACCACGACGACCATCGACATGTAACTCTACACCGCCTCGAAACGCCGAGTTCCTCACCGTCGACCCCAAGTTACTCGGATTCGTCAAGTTCCTACCCGAAACGAAACGTGTACCACTACGCCCAAGTTCCACTACAAGATGTGCCACTATCGTCATCGTGTACCACTACTTCCACTACCGTCGCGAGAATGACTACATCCACTACCGTCGAACCCAATCCGCTCCGAAAAGGCGCGCTTCGAAGGTATAACCCCGAGACGACGTCCGTGGACCGAATGCATGTGTTGTATGAGCTGCACCCTATGTTTGGGCCGTGTCCAAATTTTTCCTTGCACGTTCGCCCTAAGCCATGCCACCGACATGTGGGACACCCGGTATCCAGGATCACTCCCCATCACTCTTGCACGTTTCGCGCACCCACACTTGTTCCTTTGCACCAGCATCTCAATCGAGTTGCCGGAACCGGGATGTTGTCGTGGCACCATTTCCGTTTCACCGCCGTGGCACCCTTTTCCTTCCGCCATGGCGACAAATGCCTCGTATCTTGCTCATGTCAACATTTCCATAAAATTTGCTTAAAACTTGCATATATCATCCGCATCATGATACATTTAAAACATTTGAAATTGTTGTTTGCTTTAAATTGCTAAATGACATATGGGGATTTTCCGGAATTGTTATTTGTTATTTCTGGCCTCATTTAAACTTGCCTAAATAGATAGTTTTATTATGCTTCACCTCTTGCCATGCTTAACCGCAGTTAATTTTGTTGGGTACATAAACGGGAGGGAACTAAATAATTGATGTGGTGTTTTGTCAATATGCAACTCGTTGCATATTGAGCTCCACTTAATTTGTAGTATTGTTTGTTGCATTTTTCCTTGCCATGCCTCATTAAACCGGACATGCATCATACTTGATTGTGCATCATGCCATGTTTATGATTGTGTGTTTACCATGTTGTTTGCTTCTTTTCGGTTTGCTCCTCTCGTTAGCTTCGGGTTCGTTCCGGAGTTGTGAGGGTTCGTTCGACTACGTCCGTTTGTCTTCTTCATGGACTTGATCTTCTTCCTAGCGGAATTTCAGGCAAGATGACCATACCCTCAAAATCACTTCTATCTTTGCTTGCTAGTTGTTCGCCCTATTGCTATGTCGCGCTACCTACCACTTGCTATATCATGCGTCCCATATTGTCATGTCAAGCCTCTAACCCACCTTTCCTAGCAAACCGTTGTTTAGCTATGTTACCGCTTTTGCTCAGCCCCTCTTATAGCGTTGCTAGTTGCAGGTGAAGATGAAGATTGTTCCATGTTGGAACATGGATATGTTGGGATATCACAATATCTCTTATTTTAATTAATGCATCTATATACTTGGTAAAGGGTGGAAGGCTCGGCCTTATGCCTGGTGTTTTGTTCCACTCTTGCCACCCTAGTTTCCGTCATACCGGTGTTATGTTCCTTGATTTTGCGTTCCTTACGCGGTTGGGTGTTATGGGAACCCCTTGACAGTTCGCTTTGAATAAAACTCCTCCAGCAAGGCCCAACCTTGGTTCTACCATTTGCCTCACCACCACCTACTTTTCCCTTGGGAGTCGCGCTCTCGAGGGTCATCTTTATTTTAACCCCCCCGGGCTAGTGCTTCTCTAAGCGTTGGTCCGAACTAGAGTCCATTGCAGCGCCACCTCGGGGAAACTTGAGGGCTGGTTTTAGTTGTACAGAGTGCTCATCCGGTGTTGCCCTGAGAACGAGATATGTGCAGCTCCTATCGGGATGTCGGCGCATCGAGCGGTCTTGCTGGTCTTGTTTTACCATTGTCGAAAAGTCTTGTAACCGGGATTCTGAGCCTGATCGGGTCTTCCTGGGAGAAGGAATATCCTTCGTTGACCGTGAGAGCTTGTGATGGGCTAAGTTGGGACACCCCTGCAAGGTATAAACTTTCGAGTGTCGTGCCCGCGGTTATGTGGTAGATGGGAATTTTTTAATGTCTGGTTGTAGAGAACTTGACACTTGACTTAATTAAAATACATCAACCGCATGTGTAGTCGTGATGGTCTCTTTTCGGCGGAGTCCGGGAAGTGAACACGGTTTGGGTTATGTATGAACAGAAGTAGCTTCAGGATCACTTCTTGATCACTTCTAGCCTCTCGACCGTTGCGTTGCTTCTCTGCTCGCTCTTATTTGCGTATGTTAGCCACCGTATTTGCTTAGTGCTTGCTGCAGCTCCACCTCATTACCCCTTTCCTTCCCATAAGCTTAAATAGTCTTGATCTCGCGGGAGTGAGATTGCTGAGTCCTCGTGACTCACATATTCTACCAAAACAGTTGCAGGTGCCGACGATACCAGTGCAGGCGACGCAACCGAGCTCAAGTGAGAGTTCGACGAGGAACTTGGTCGTTACTACGTTTTGTTTCCTGATGATCGGTAGTGGAGCCCAGTTGGGACAATCGGGGATCTAGCATTTGGGGTTATCTTCTTTTCATTTGGATTTGTCCATAGTCGGACTATGTGTGTACTCTGAATGATGTATGTTTAATTAATGTATTGTGTGAAGTGGCGATTGTAAGCCAACTTTTTATCCCATTCTTGTTCATTACATGGGATTGTGTGAAGATGACCCTTCTTGCGACTAAACCACCATGCGGTTATGCCTCCAAGTCGTGCCTCGACACGTGGGAGATATAGCCGCATCGTGGGTGTTACAAGTTGGTATCAGAGCATCGGTCTTGGGGCGTTACACCGGCCGGCCCTCAAAGGCGCGCCAAGGGGGGAGGAATCCTCCTCCTAGTAGGAGTAGGACTCCCCCCTTTCCTAGTCCTACTAGCAGAAGAAGGAAGGAGGGGGAAAGAGAAGGAAGGAGGGGCGCCGCCCCTCCCCCTAGTCCAATTCGGACTAGCCCATGGGGGGGCACGCGGCCACCCCTTGAGGCCCATCTCTCCTTTCTCGTATGGACCATTAAAGCCCACTACTTCCCCCGGCGAATTCCCGTAACTCTCTGGTACTCCGAAAAATACCCGAATCACTCGGAACCTTTCCGATGTCCGAATATGGCCTTCCAATATATCGATCTTTACATCTCAACCATTTCGAGACTCCTCGTCATGTCCGTGATCTCATCCCGGACTCCGAACAACCTTCGGTCATCAAATCACATAAACTCATAATACAAATCGTCATCAAACGTTAAGCGTGCGGACCCTACGGGTTCGAGAACTATGTAGACATGAACGAGACACATCTCCGGTCAATAACCAATAGCGGAACCTGGATGCTCATATTGGCTCCTATATATTCTACCAAGATCTTTACCGATCAAACCGCATAACAACATACGTTGTTCCCTTTGTCATCGGTATGTTACTTGCCCGAGATTTGATCGCTCGTATCATCATACCTTGTTCAATCTCGTTACCGGCAAGTCTCTTTACTCGTTCCGTAATGCATCATCCCGCAACTAACTCATTAGTCACATTGCTTGCAAGGCTTATAGTGATGTGCATTACCGAGAGGGCCCAGAGATACCTCTCCGATACACAGAGTGAAATATCCTAATGTTGATCTATGCCAACTCAACAAACACCATCGGAGACACCTGTAGAGCATCTTTATAATCACTCAGTTATGTTGTGACGTTTGATAGGACACTAAGTGTTCCTCCGGTATTAGGGAGTTGCATAATATCGTAGTCATAGGAACATGTATAAGTCATGATGAAAGCAATAGCAATAAACTAAGCGATCATAGTGCTAAGCTAACAGATGGGTCTTGTCCATCACATCATTCTCTAATGATGTGATCCCATTCATCAAATGACAACACATGTCTATGGCTAGGAAACTTAACCATCTTTGATTAATGAGCTAGTCAAGTAGAGGCATACTAGGGACACTCTGTTTGTTTATGTATTCACACATGTACTAAGTTTCCGGTTAATACAATTCTAGCATGAATAATAAAAATTTATCATGATATAAGGAAATATAAATAACACCTTTATTATTGCCTCTAGGGCATATTTCCTTCAGATACTCCAATGTCACCACAAGTATCCGCGGGTTTGATTATACGACATGCATCACACATCTCAGATTCATCTATTCAAACCAACACAAAGAACTTCAAAGAGTGCCCCAAAGTTTCTACCGGAGAGTCAAGATGAAAACGTGTGCCAACCCCTATGCATAAGTTCACAAGGTCACAGAACCCGCAAGTTGAGCACCAAAACATACATCAAGTAGATCACGTGAATATCCCATTGTCACGACAGATAAGCACATGCAAGACATACATCAAGTGTTCTCAAATCCTTAAAGACTCAATCCGATAAGATAACTTCAAAGGGAAAACTCAATCCATTACAAGAAGGTAGAGGGGGAGAAACATCATAAGATCGAACTATAATAGCAAAGCTCGCAGTACATCAAGATCGTGCCAAATCAAGAACACGAGATAGAGAGAGAGAGAGAGATCAAACACATAGCTACTGGTACATACACTCAGCCCCGAGGGTGACTACTCCCCCCTCGTCATGGAGAGCGCCGGGATGATGAAGATGGCCACCGGTGATGGGTTCCCCCTCCAGTAGGGTGCCGGAACAGGGTCTCGATTGGTTTTTGGTGGCTATAGAGGATTGCAGTGGCATAACTCCCGATGTAGGTTTATTTCTGGGAGTTTCTGTATTTATAGGAATTTTGGCATCGGTTTCATGTCAGGGGGGTCCACGAGTCAACCACAAGGTTGGAGGGCACGCCCTCCACCCTTGTGGAGGCCTCGTGGCTCTTCTGGCCCAACTCGTTTGCTTCGGGGGCTTCTTCTGGTCCATAAAAAATCATAGTAAATTTTCAGCTCAATTGGACTCCGTTTGATATTCCTTTTCTGCGAAACTCAAAAACAAGGAAAAAACAAAAACTGGCACCGGACTCTAGGTTAACAGGTTAGTCCCAAATATCGTATAAAATAGCATATAAATGCATATAAAACATCCGAGATTGATAATATAATAGCATGGAACAATAAAAAATTATAGATACGTTGGAGACGTATCAAGCATCCCCAAGCTTAATTCCTGCTTGTCCTTGAGTAGGTAATTGATAAAACAGAATTTTTGATGTGGAATGCTACCTGAAATATTTATCAATGTAATCTTATCTATTATGGCAAGAATATTCAGATCCATAAGATTCAAAAAAAGTTTAATATTGACATAAAAACAATAATACTTCAAGCATACTAATAAAGCAATCATGTCTTCTCAAAATAACATGGCCAAAGAAAGTTATCCCTACAAAATCATATAGTCTGGCTATGCTCCATCTTCATCACACAAAATATTCAAATCATGCGCAACCCCAATGACAAGCCAAGTAATTGTTTCATACTTTTGATGTTCTCAAACCTTTTCAACTTTCACGCAATACATGAGGGTGAGCCATGGACATAGCACTATGAGTGGAATAGAATATGGTGGTTGTTGTGGAGAAGACAAAAGAAGGAGATAGTCTCACATCAACTAGGCGTATCAACGGGCTATGGAGATGCCCATCAATAGATATCAATGTGAGTGAGTAGGGATTGCCATGCAACGGATGCACTAGAGCTATAAGTGTATGAAATCTCAAAAAGAAACTAAGTGGGTGTGCATCCAACTCGCTTGCTCACGAAGACCTAGGGCAATTTGAGGAAGCCCATCATTGGAATATACAAGTCAAGTTCTATAATAAAAAATTCCCACTATTATATGAAAAGTGACAACATAGAAGACTCTCTATCATGAAGATCATGGTGCTACTTTGAAGCACAAGTGTGGTAAAAGGATAGTAGCATTGCCCCTTCTCTCTTTTTTTTGGCCTCTTTTTTTAATTTTTTTAATTTTTCGTCCGGAGTCTCATCCCGACTTGTGGGGGAATCATAGTCTCCATCATCCTTTTCTCACCGGGACAATGCTCTAATAATGATGATCATCACACTTTTATTTACTTACAACTCAAGAATTACAACTCGATACTTAGAACAAAATATGACTCTATATGAATGCCTCCGGCGGTGTACCGGGATGTGGAATGAATCAAGAGCGACATGAATAAAAAATGATGAATGGTGGCTTTGCCACAAATACGATGTCAACTACATGTTCATGCAAAGCAATATAGCAATGATGATATGTGTCATAATAAACGGAACGGTGGAAAGTTGCATGGCAATATATCTTGGAATGGCTATGGAAATGCCATAATAGGTAGGTATGGTGGCTGTTTTGACGAAGGTATATGGTGGGTGTATGGTACCGGCGAAAGTTATGCGGTACTAGTGAGGCTAGCAATGGTGGAAGGGTGAGAGTGCGTATAGTCCATGGACTCAACATTAGTCATAAATAACTCACATACTTATTGCAAAAATCTATTAGTTATCGAAAGAAGTACTACACGCATGCTCCTAGGGGGATAGATTGGTAGGAAAAGACCATCGCTCGTCCCCGACCGCCACTCATAAGGAAGAAAATCAATAAATAAATCATGCTCCGACTTCATCACATAACGGTTCACCATATGTGCATGCTACAGGAATCACAAAATTTAACACAAGTATTTCTACAATCCACAATTACTCACTAGCATGACTCTAATATCACCATCTTTATATCTCAAAACAATCATAAGGAATCAAACTTCTCATAGTATTCAATGCACTTTATATGAATTTTTTTATTATATCCCTCTTGGATGCCTATCATATTAGGACTAAATTTATAACCAAAGCAAATTACCATGCTATTTAGAGACTCTCAAAATGATATAAGTGAAGCATGAGAGTTCAACAATTTCTTCAAAATAGAACTACCGCCATGCTCTAAAAAGGTATGAGTGAAGCACTAGAGCATCTGACAAACTACTCCAAAAGATATAAGTGAAGATCAATGAGTAGTCAAATAATTATGTGACTATGTGAAGACTCCTTCTCATAAATAAAATTTAAGATCTGAAGTACTTTATTCAAACAGCAAGCAAAACAAAATAAAATGACATTGCAAGGATAGCACATATCATGTGAAGAAGCAAAAACTTAGGTTCAACCAAAACTGACCGATCATTGTTGAAGAAGAATGGTGGGATGCCAACCGGGGCATCCCCAAGCTTAGATGCTTGAGACTTCTTGAAATATTAATTAGGGATGCCTTGGGCATCCCCAAGCTTGAGATTTTGTGTCTCCTTAATTCCTTTCATATCGCGGTTTCCCTAAATCTTAAAAACTCCATCCACACAAAACTCAACAAGAACTCATGAGATAGGTTGGTATAAATCCATGCAAAACCTTATCATTCTCTAATGTAGAAAATCACTAAAATTATAATTTAACATTTCATACTAAATGTCTCTGCATATTTAATACTCTCATCCTCAAATAGAATCATTAAACAAGCAAACGTCTGCAAATAATGCAAACGTAACAACAATCTGTCTAAACAGAACAGTCTGTAAAGAATGCAAGAGGAATCAGACTTCCCTAACTCCAAAAATTCTGAAAAATTACCACCCTGTAGATAATTCGTTGTTACTCATTTTGTAAAAATTTCAAGATTTGATCACGTTCTGACATTTTTAAACAATTCATACAATGATGGAAAACTTTTTGTTTTGAAAACAGCAACATATAGACTTGCAAAATAAGCATGGTAAAGGCTATACATGACCTTTTTGTTGAAATAAAAGATTAAAAAATTACTCTAAATAACAGGAAGCAAATCCTAATAAAACAAAATGACACTCTAATCAAAACACATATCATGTGGTGAATAAAAACATAGCTCCAAGTAAGGTTACCGATGGATTGAAGATGAAAGAGGGGATGCCATCCGGGGCATCCCCAAGCTTAGGCTCTTGGTTGTCCTTGAATATTACCTTGGGGTGCCTCGGGAATCCCTAATCTTAGGCTCTTACCACTCATTATTCCATAGTGCATCGAAACTTCACCCAAAACTTGAAAACTTAATAACAAAAAACTTAACAGAAAACTCGTGAGCTCCGTTAGTATAACAAAACAAATCATTCACTTTCGTACTGTCAAGACAAGATTCATGAATTTTCTCACATGATGCCTACTGTACCCTATCATTTCTAAAATTTATATTAAGCAATATAAGCCATAGAAACTAGAAAACAAGCAAACTATGCATCAAAAACAGAATCTGTCAAAAACAGAACAATCTGTAAATATCTGGATTCAAACCATATTTCTGTAGCTCCAAAACTTCTGAAAAAATAGGACAATCTAGAAAATTTGTATATCAATCTTGTGTAAAAAATTCAGATCAAAATCACGTTCCGGTGAATTTTCAAAATTCCTGGACTGGGAGCAAAAGTTCATATTTTTGCACAGAATCAAGTCAACTATCATCCACACTATCCCAAAGGCTTTAGTTGGCACTTTATTGAAAGAAAAGCTAGAAAACATGATTACTACAGTAGCCTAATCATGTGAACACACAAAAACAATAGGTATAAGTATTGGTTGTCTCCCAACAAGCGCTTTTCTTTAATGCTGTTTTAGCTAGGCATGGTGACTTCAATGAAGCTCACATAAAACATAAGAATTGAAACATAATGGGAGCATCATGCAGCATATGACAAGCAAATGTAAGTCTGACCCACTTCCTATGCATAGGGGTTTTGTGAGCAAACAACTTATGGGAACAAGAATCAACTAGCATATGAAGGTAAAACAAGCAAAACTTCAAGATTTTAAGATCATAGAGAGGAAACTTGATATTATTGCAATTCCTAAAAGCATATACTCCTCCCTCATAATAATTTCCAGTAGCATCATGAATGAATTCAACAATATAACCATCACATAAAGCATTATTTTCATGATGCAGAAGCATAGAAATTTTACTACTCTCCACATAAGCAAAATTCTTCCCATTCATAGTAGTTGCAGCAAACTCAACAAAATAACTATCATGTGAGGAGTAATCCAATTGAAAATTAAAATCATGATGACAAGTTTCATGGTTATCATTATTATTTATAACATATATGTCATCACAATAATCATCATAGATTGGAGGCATGCTTTCATCATAATAAATTTGCACATCAAAACTTGGGGGACTAAAAATTTCATCTTCATCGAACATAGCATCCCCAAGCTTGTGGCTTTGCATATCATTAGCATCATGGGTATTCAAAGAATTCATAGTAACAACATTGCAATCATGCTCATCATTCAAAAATTTAGTGCCAAACATTTTATGGACTTCTTCTTCTAACACTTGAGCACAATTTTCCTTTCCATCATTTTCACGAAAGACATTAAAAAGATGAAGCATGCGACGCAACCTCAATTCCATTTTTTTGCAGTTTTCTTTTATAAATTAAACTAGTGATAAAACAAGAAACTAAAAGATTCGATTGCAAGATCTAAAGATATACCTTCAAGCACTAACCTCCCCGGCAACGGCGCCAGAAAAGAGCTTGATGTCTACTATCACTACAAAAAAATACACTTCCGTAATGATACGTGTTTGTCACAGTAGGTCACGTTTTCTGTCATGCATGTACATCCATGACGATTTTATGACAGAATCAAGATAGTCATACCTGTGCTGTCGTAGAAGTGTTCCATGACATTACAAACATTATCATGACGGAAGTGTCCACTTCCATGACGATAAATCGCGCGTCATAGAAGTGCTTTCGTCAAGGGTGACCGACACGTGGCATCCACCATAACGGGTCGCCGTTAAGCTATCGGGTCCGGTTTTGAATCCGATAACCTGTTAACAACCCCGACCAATGAGGATTTTCCACGTGTAAAATTGTCATTGGCCGGAGGAAAAACGTGTTGGCTCACCGTTGGGACAGATGTCATCCATTCATTGGACATGAGGTGCCTATGATCCATCCAACAGAGGCTCATTCCGGTGAAAAAGCCACCCCGTTTGACTTGCTCAAAAGGTAACGGGCCGGCCCATGAAAAGCCTATTAACGGCCTATTCGTATATAGCCCATTTACGGCCCGCTAACTCACGACCCGTTACGGCCTATCGGAATTAAGCCCAGTAGCTTCATCTGGGCCGTCCAATATGATTCCAGCCCATTGTAAATTCCGGCCTATGTATGGCCCATGATGTCTTTCGGCCCATATGAGGCCATTTGTAAATCTTGGCCCATTAACAACCCGTGGTGAATCTGGCCCGCAATGAACAGTGTACCGCTTTATACCCATTAACGGCCCATTATTCCATTGGGTCGTTTCCAACCCGTGTTATCTTTTGGCCTTCTCAGGGCCCGTTTATTCTTGGGCTTATTTCCAGCATTCGGTTACTTACGGCCCGTTACTGGCCTTTTCTGCTTGTGGGCCAAATTCAGCCCGTGGTTACAATCGGCTCGTTTGCGGCCCGTTAATCCGTTAGGCCGTTTTCATAGCGTCATCAAATATGGCCGATTAACAACGGCCTGTTATGGCCGGCCCTTGAACGGACGATTCCAAATCTAGCCATGTTAGTGTACAAAAGGAGGGGCGCACTTTTGTACCCCTTTACCTGTGCATGGGCAGTCGGAGCCGCGCCCACGGTCACACCAAGCAGAACCGGGGAGGTGAGCCAGGGAAAGACCGAAGCCCGAGATAACCAGAGCAACGCCAAGGCCAAGACCACAAAGAGTAGAGGGATGAAGCAGGTTCCCCCAGCAAGACCCTTGCCGGGGCAGCTCGCCCCACACCAATAGAGCGAGCCACCCTTGAGCCCACGGTCTCCAATATCACGTTGGGCCAGGGCTCGGGAGGCACCTCCATGGTGGCATGCAGATCTTTGTGAAGACAAGGAACACTCAAGATCAGATGAGGATTAGAAGACGACGATCCTCGACAGGATCCCTGTTGAGGAAGGACACCAGACCCCCGGCAAGGCCCTTGCCGGGGACGACAGCGCGCCACGGCAAGACCCTTGCCGGACCACCCGGCAAGGCCCTCACCGAGGACGCCAGCAGGACCACTACCAGGCCCGCACCAACCACGTCTCCACCGTTCACATGCAGCTGCCAGCCCAACCAGCTGGGTGGGCACCTGCGTGGCAACATGCAGCTCCCAGGCCAACTCATCAAGCGCCTGCGTGGCGGCATGCAGATCTTCATGGAGGCTCCACCACCACGCCACCTCAGCTGCCTGCCTGCCTATGTGGCGTCGCATGCATCGCTAGCCAGGGCGCGTGTCGAAGCAAGGAGGAGCGGCGATGGACGGGACGGGCCTCGCCCCCATCCCCAATAAAGCAAGGGGACACCTAAGCTACACATTAAATGTGTCTTCTCCTGTAATACGAGCGATAAGCTCATAGCACTGTGCGCTTTCCACCTCATGTGTGCCACTGTGGCAGCCCCTTTCGACTATAAAAGGAGGCGCATGGCATACTGGAGAAGGATTCGGCTCTTTCAAACCACGCACTCACCAGAGCTAGTTCGAGAGCTCAAGAACTCTCTGAAATACACCCACCAAAGCAGGACTAGGGTTTTACGCATCCTCGCGGCCCGAACCTGGGTAAACGATCCTCGTGCTGGTTACTAATCCTGCTTTCCTCGCAACCCCGCGCCCCGGCAACCGTAGTAGGGATTCTTGTGATCCCATAGGTGTCGTTCCACACCGACATCTTTGGCGCGCCAGGTAGGGGGTGCAATTGTGAGAATCTGTTCTAGTAGCTAGCCTAGCAGTTCTTCGTCGCCATGGCTCCCAAGAAGAAGACGGCCACGGCGATCGGCTCATTGGGAGCCGAACGGCCCGTTTCAGCGCGGGCGAGCAGTGGGCCGGTCGCGGTCCGCGAACACCAGCACCGCCCTGGCAGTCAGAGCCTGGCGAGCGGCGTCGTTCGCGCGCCAGACGACCGGCCGCACGTCGCCAGATCCAAAGACGGAGCTGGGGCCCACGCAGGCGGTGCGGAGCCCTCCAGGAGTGTCGTTGTGCCACCCCCGGGCGGTGCAGCGACCTCCAAGACGCCCACACCGGCGACCACTGCGCACTCTTCCCATGGTGTGCGCGACGAGCAGCGTCACCACGCCGGTGACCCTGGGCACCGCCGTGGGAAGAGCCCTGTGCGTCGTCCACAGGATGAAGGAGTTCAGCATGCCCGCCGAAGTGCTGGCAAAAATGGCACGCAGCCGCTGGATCGTAACGGAGCTCCTTCTAACGTGGTTAGAAGTCGAAGCGCGCCGCGATCCACGTAGCTGTCGCTGCCGCCCACGCCAGCAGAAGCTTTGGCGCGCGCGCAGCTGCTCCTCTACTTCCCTCCTGCTGCAGAGAAGCTCGATGAGTGGAGGGCCACCATCCGGAGCCTCGTCGCCATCGCGAACAAAGACGATCCGTGGCCGGCGGGGCCCTCGGGTCGGCGCTCCACCGAGCCACCACATGCTGGCGCTGGTAGGACCGGGGGAGTTGCGGCCACGGTGCACTCTCCTCCTCCTCGCCAGCCGCCGCGGGCGTCGGCCCGTCGTGACGATGCTTGTGATAACATCTCCATAGCGTCGTCCGACCCGCGGACCCTCCGCGGCCAGTGCCAGGTTCTTCGGGAACGAG
This sequence comes from Triticum aestivum, assembly GCF_018294505.1. Lineage (NCBI taxonomy): Eukaryota > Viridiplantae > Streptophyta > Magnoliopsida > Poales > Poaceae > Triticum > Triticum aestivum. The sequence continues at coordinate 64,079,222 of NC_057799.1, forward strand.
CTCACGAAGACACTCGGACCACCGTCAAGCGCCGGCATGAAACACGCCGCCAGTCGGACAAGCGGGCGGGACCCGCTATGGACCACCCGACACCGGGGGGGCTCCGACGGCCTACCTTACGAGGTGGGCTGCCCGGCCTTCAGCCGTGAGCTGCGGTAGTTCGAGTGGCCGTCCCACCGCACGTTCAAGCCCGACGTCGATGAGAAGTACACTAGCAAGACCCATCCGTCTGACTTCCTCAGCATCTACACCATCGCGATGCAGGTTGCTGGAGCTCGCGACGACAAGGTGCTTGCCAACTATTTCCCGCTGGCACTGAAGCCTAATGTTATGTCTTGGTTGATGCACTTGCCGGCGAATTCCATTTCTTCTTGGTCGGATATGTGCCATGAGTTCGTTGGCGCCTTCACAGGAGGCCACCAAGCTCATGGCCGGGCCAGTGACCAGCATATCGTTCCTAGAAGGAAGGGGAAACCCTGCGCAAATACATCCAGAGATTCAGCCGGGTGTAGTACAACATCCCTGACGTTCATCCCGCCGCTGTGATCAGCGCGTTCCATCAGAACGTGCGCAACCGCAAGATGCGTGAAGAGCTGGCGATGACCAAGGTTAAGGATGTGGCCGAGCTCTACGTTCTGGCCGATAGGTACGCCCGGGCTGAAGAGGGAAGGAAGTACCCCGGTGAAGACGCCGGTGCGTTAACCGACTCTACCGACGAAGACGCCGCCACCCCGACAAAGAAGGGTCAGCGTCGCAACAGGAAACGCAAAGGCAAGGCCGTGCTTGCCGTTGAAGGATCTGATGACACCGGCGCTGCCAAGAAGGTCAAGGCAGACGCCCCCGGCAAGGAGATTTCCGGGTGCGCCGCCTGCCGGGCCTTGGCGGCTACCGACAAGCCAGTAAGCTCCGGCAAGCAATACTGCAAGATCCACCGCACCAAGGGCCACGACCTCCATAACTGCCGACAAGTCGAGCTGCTTGCTGAGAAGCAAAAAGCTGAGTACAAGAGGCGGGACAAGGAGAAGGACCAAGATGGTGCCGTGGGATCCGGCAAGAAGCGTGGCGGCCAAGGAGGCCGCCACGGCAAGGACGACCAGCAAGAGAGGCCCGCCCGGGGCCATGACAAGAAACAAGAAGATGATGATCATGACGAGGACGACGAGTCCGGTGAGCAAGAGTTCCAGAAGGCTACGGAGGCCATGTGCGTCGATGGTGGCACCTCGCTGCATACTTCTCACCGCCAGCTTAGGCATTGGGCGCGTGAGATTACAGCAGCGGAGCCGTCGTTCAACGCTCAGAAGCCGCTGAAGTGGTCCAGCACGCCCCTCATCTTTTACGCCGAGGACCACCCTGACCGCACAACCGCGGTTGGGTGTTTGCCATTGTTGGTCTCACCAACGATACGCAACCTCAAGGTGAACAATGTTAGTTGACGGCGGGGCCGGCTTGAACTTGATCTCGCCCGTCGTGATCAAAAGGCTGCAAATTCCTAATGAAGACCTCGAGGAAACGGGCACGTTTCAAGGGGCCAATCCGGGGAGGAGCCAGCTGAAGGGGAAGGTCACGCTGCCCGTGACGTTTGGAGGAGAGTTGAACTACAGGACGGAGAGGATCATCTTAGACGTGGCCGAGATCCCCTTGCCCTACAATGGGATACTTGGCCGCCCGGCGCTAGCCAAGTTCATGGCGGCATCAAACTACGCCTACAACATGCTAAAGATGCCCGGGCCGTTAACCATCATCTCCGTCCCCTCCGACAAGAAGGACGCGCTGATTTGCGCCGACCAACTCTACCGGGAAGCTATTGCAGCAGCTGCCGTCAAGGCACCTGCTCCTGCCGCTAAAGGCCCGGGAGGGAAGAAGAAGCCCAACAAGACCTCTCGCACCCACTCCAGCAAGCGCACCTCCTCGGAGTGTTGTGCTACCATCGAGGACGTGCTAGAGAGCTCTACCGGCAAGAGCAAGAAATCCAGAGCCGAGCTACCACAGACCAAGAAGGTGTCCGCCAGGGAGGATGGCACGGGAGGGGCCTTCACCATAGGCTCCACCCTCGATAGCAAATAGGAAGGCTCGCTCGTCACCTTCCTGTGGGCGAATGTCGACGTGTTTGCGTGGCAAGCATCCGACATCCCCGGTGTTCCCAGGGAGGTGATTGAGCACCACCTAGCTGTCTGCCCTCATGCACGGCCCGTCAAGCAGAAGGTCAGAAAGCAGGCTCTGGAAACGCAGGAGTTCATCACAGAGGAGATCAGGAAGTTGGAAGCGGCAGGTTTGGTGAGAGGAGTGCTCCACCCGACGTGGTTGGCCAATCCGGTAGTGGTGCGCAAGGCAAATGGGAAGTGGAGGCTGTGTATTGACTACACAGATATCAATAAGGCTTGTCCTAAGGACCCCTTCCCGTTGCCGCGCATCGACCAGATTGTCGACTCCACGGCCGGGTGTGATCTGTTGTCATTGCTCGACGCCTACTCGGGCTACCACCAAATCTTCATGACAAGAGAAGATGAAGAGAACACAGCATTCATCACCCCATGTGGTACGTATTGCTTTTTGCGGATGCCTTTCGGGTTGAAGAGTGCTGGCTCGACGTTTGCAAGAGCAGTCCAAATTGGTTTTGAACCCCAGCTCCATAGAAATATGGAAGCATACATGGATGACATAGTGGTCAAGACCAAAGACGGGGCAACTCTTGTGCAAGATCTGGAAGAAACATTTGCCAACCTACACACGATCAACCTCAAGCTGAACCTTGAGAAGTGCGTCTTCGGTGTTCCGTCCGGCAAGCTTCTCGGGTTCTTTGTGTCACGGCGCGGGATCGGGGCAAACCCGGACAAAATCAGGGCTATTGAGCAGATTGAGGCGCCCAAGCGGATCAAGGATGTGCGTCGGCTCACTGGCTACGTCGCCGCCATGAGCCCATTCATCTCCATGTCCGCCGAGTGCGCCCTTCCTTTCTTCAAAATTTTGGAGAAGGCAGGCCCAATGGAGTGGACCCCAGAAGCAGAGGCAGCATTCCAGGATCTGAAGAAATACCTTTCCTCCACGCCAATACTAGTTGCGCCTAAACCACAAGAGCCGTTGCTGCTGTATCTGGCGGCGACGAAACAAGTGGTCAGCGCCGCACTGGTGGCACAGAGGGAGGTCGACGAGGAGGCAGAGACGGCGGCAGAACCAGCGGATGGCAAACCAAAGATTCCCCCGGAAGGGCCTGGTGCCGGCAAGGCGAGGCCCCCGGCAGAGTCTGGTGCCACCAAGGCAGTGCCCGCGCGGTCGAGTGAGGTGGTGCAGAAGAATAAGATGATGCAACACCCGGTTTACTTTGTCAGCTCTCTCTTGCAGGGAGCTAGATCGAGGTACTCCGGTGTGCAGAAATTGCTCTTCAGCCTCCTTATGGCCTAGAGGAAGCTGCGTCATTACTTCCAAGCCCACGAGATCACCGTCGTCACCCGCCTCCCATTGCAACGGATACTGCATAACCTAGATGCAACCGGAAGGGTTGTGGAATGGGCCTTGGAGTTATCCAGTTTCGGTTTGACGTTTGAAAGTACCTCGACAATCTAGAGCAGAGTCTTGGCGGAGTTCATAGCAGAATGGACCTCAACGCCTGATGAAGAAATTCAAGAGACCACTCTCCCCCGCAAGGAAGTAGGCCGCGACTGGATCATGTACTTTGATGGGGCTTTCTCGCTGCAAGGCGCCGGTGCCGGTGTGCTGCTCGTCGCACCCACCGAAGAGCACCTCAAGTACGTGATCCAAATGCACTTCCCTAGGGAGATGTCCAGCAACAACACTGCTGAGTACGAGAGATTGCTCGCCGATCTCAGGATCGCGGCAGACCTCGGGGTTAAGAAGCTCATCGTCAGGGGTGACCCGCAGCTTGTTGTTAGGCAGGTCAACAAGGATTACCAGAGCCCATTGATGGAGGCCTACATAGATGAGGTGAGGAAGCTGGAGGAACGCTTTGACGATATCCAAGCGGAGCACGTCCCCCGAATGGAGAACGGCATCGCCGATTACCTGTCAAAGCGTGCTGCATTCAAGCGACCTGTGGAACCAGGTACCTTTTTTCTCCGGTTAACTCAACCATCCGTCGAGCCATCAACGCGGCAGAACAAGCGGAGGAAGTCAGGTCCCGGCAAGTACTTTCCTACCGAGCCCCCTGGGGCTGCTGGCAAGGGTGCTGCCGCGGACGCTGAGCCTGCCAAAGGGCAACTGGCTCCGGCTGGGCGTCAAGCCTTGGCCGTGGAGACAGCCGCGCCCATGGCTGAGGAAATGCCTTTGGTCCTTGCCGTCGAGCCCCAGGCTCCGGCATGGGCACAGCATATTGTCCGATTCCTCCAAACAGGGGAACTTCCTGAGGAGCAGGAGGAAGCAGAAAGAGTAGCCCGCCGGTCCGGCCTGTACCAGTTCGTCGACGACGTCCTGTACAGGAGAAGGCCGAACAGCGTGAAATTGAAGTGCATCCCCCGGGAGGAAGGACTGGAGCTGTTGGCAGAGATACATGGAGGCATATGTGGCTCCCACGTAGGGTCGAGGGCCCTTGCCGGAAAGGCGTTCCGGTAAGGTTTCTTCTGGCCCACCGCCCTCCAGGATGCGACGGCACTAGTAACCAAGTGTGAAGCGTGTCAGTTTCATTCAAAGAAGCTTCATCAACCAGCTATAGCCCTTCAAACAATCCCTCTCTCCTGGCCATTCTCGGTCTGGGGGCTCGATATACTGGGCCCTTTCCCCTGCGCTGTCGGGGGCTTTGAGTACTTGTACACTGCAACCGACAAGTTCACAAAGTGGCCGGAGGTGGAAGCAGTGAGAAAGGTGACTGCTTAGTCAGCTATCAAGTTTTTCAAGGGACTGGTCTGCCGTTTTCGTGTGCCAAACAAAGTCATCACCGACAACGGCACGCAGTTCACAAGCCACACCATCATGCAATACATTCAAGACCTCGACAGCAAGGTCTGTTTTGCTTCCATGGCAAACCCAGGGAGCAACGGCCAAGCGGAGAGAGCGAATGCTGAAGTGTTGCGAGGCCTAAGAGCAAAGACTTTTGACAAGCTGCGCAAGAGCAGAAGGCGCTGGATTGATGAATTGCCGGCGGTTCTTTGGTCGATCAGGATGATGCCAAATCGAGCCACTAGCCAAACACCTTTTGCTCTGGTTTACGGGGCAGAAGCAGTTCTCCCCACGGAACTCATATACGGGTCACCTCGAGTGCTCGCTTATGATGATCTTGAGCAAGAGCAGTTGCGCCAAGATGACGCGACGCTCCTTGAGGAAGATCGTCTTCAGGCGGCCGTGAGAGCAGCACGCTACCAGCAAGCCTTGCGCCGCTACCATTGCCGCAAGGTTCATGCCCGAAGCTTTGAGGAAGGCGACCTTGTTCTTCAGCGCGTTCAGTCTGCCAAGAATTCCAACAAGTTGACGCCAAAGTGGGAAGGCCCTTATCGGGTAATACGAGTCACCAGGCCCGGCGCAGTCCGCCTGGAGACCGAAGATGATGTCCCAGTGAGCAACTCCTGGAACATCGAGCATCTTCGCAAGTTTTACCCATAAGGCGCGGCTTGCCGGGCCTCCCGGCAAGCCACCTTTTGTACAAGCTTTGCCGGCAAGGCATGTGACCCTTTGTACAAAGCCAGGCGCAGACCCTGAGCATAAATAAATGAAGCGCTGGCGCCCTAAGTTATAGCATGCATGCTATGTCGAGTCTCGTCCTTGGTTAGGGTTGATAGTGCTTAGCGGCGACTAACCCCTAGCCTAGAGGTCGAGTGCGCATCTATCTGTTTCTTTTCTGTCCTCCTTTGGTTCGCAGGGCACATGAGCACTTCTGCTGAGCTACTTGGAAGAAAGGAAATGGACCGGCGTCCCGACCCCGGCAAACCAGAGTTGCCGGGGGCTACAAGCACAAGGATCCAACCGTGGCAAGACAAGGTCGCCAGGGGCTGCAGATCCAGATAAGTCTTTCATCCTCTATCATGCGTTTCGGAACGGAACTGGGATATGTCAAACCTCGTTTTATTTCTAGGCCACCGAGCTCCCCTTTTCTATACCCAAGGATTATCTCCTGGGCCCGGATTTGGTTGTCGTCACGCTGGCAAGGAAGTAGAACGAGGAGCCTAAGCCCGCTTCATCCCTACCTCCGCCAAGGGCGCGAGAATGGTCGAGCAAAGTGGGGGGACGGCAAGGCCTGTTGCCGGGTGAAAACGTTTATCTTAAATTGTAACAAGGATTCGCTCCTTATCGCGGGGTCTACCCACGAACGAAAAACCCGGCAAACATCCGTTTTTCATTAAAAGCATCCCACACAGGTACAGTCCTTACGGAATGAAAAACATGAACAAGGGGGATTACAAGCATTAAATTTAACAAGGCCCAAAGGCTTACAGATTATGAAAGAGATAGGATGCCCGTGATCCCTTTCTTGTCCCTCTCCTCAGGAGGCAGGTCAAGGAGGCGAAAGGGGAAAAGAGGTGCCTAGGTGAGCTACGAGCAGCAGAAAGCACCAAGAGAAGACCTCGGTGGCCGCCCACGGGTGGGCCGGTGATGACGGTGCCAGGAAAGGAGCTGGAAGACGAGGCGGCAGGACCGGCAATACGCGATGAAGGCGTCGGTGCCCGCGTACTCCGAGTTGACGGCCTTGCCGCCCGCCCTCTTCCTTTTCCGCAGCCTCCCGACGCCAGCCGCCCAAGGAGACGGCCCCGAGAAGTTCAAGGAGTTGGCCCCTCCCCCGGCAAAGCTCTACCGGAGGAGCGGCCAGGTGCAGATGTTGCTGCTGCTGCACCCGCCCAGGCACGGGGCGTCCGACGCCTAGTCGGACTCGTCCCCGTCATCTGCCCCGCTGTCCTCCTCATCACTCTCGCTCGAGGAAGAGCTTCCATCATCGGAATCTTCGTCGGAGGACCTCTCCACGCAGCACTTCAGGCGAGTCCCGAAGTCTCCGAAGACCTTGACGGAGAGCAGGTCGTCCTCCATTAATTTGAAGTAGAGGACGAGCCCCGCCGTCAGTCTATGGATGCAAGCGAACGTCTTCCATCCACGATGGAGGTACATGACCCGAGGAGCCGGGAAGTCGACGTCGAAACGCGTACCCCCATACCCACAGCCCCTCATGTGCAATCTGAGGGATTGGGGCGGGTCACGCTCCATATCCCGAGCAGACGGGGCGGGAAGACGAAGACGGCGACGCGGAGGCCGGCGCAGCCTGATGAAGAACTCACGGGGCTGGTCTCCAACATGGCCTTCCATCGGAAAAGGCATCATTGACGGGGGCCAAGCCGGCGCGCCGCCCCGTCCTCCTCTTCCTTGAGCACTACGACCTCTGCCCCGGCCTCGCCCACGGCCTCGCCCCCTCCGCCTTCCCCTCACGGTCGGCTCCACCACCGCGGGCTCAGGAGGAGGAGGGACGCGCTGTCGAGCGGCGACCCTCGCCGCCACCGTCGAAGGACCAGGATTCCCTTTCTCCATGGCGAGTGAAAGGAAGAAGCAGAAGTGAGAGGAGATAGATGATAGAAGATTGCGGGATGCCATCACCCCTTCCCCCTACTTATAAAGGGGCGGGGTCGGGGCTCGGCCGCCCCGCTCGGCCAATCCAGCCACCAGAGGCGCAGGGAATCGGGACCGACCCGCTGCCCTAACCAGCGACAGCCCGGTTTCCTGCCTCCACCGCTTGCCACCCCAAGCGCATGGAGGACGCATGGCGAACGTGCAGAATCGAGGGGACGGGTGAGGCGACCTCTCCCCACCCCGTGATCATGGTGTGTGGACGCCTTGAAGACCGCGACCCGGCCCACGCGGTAAATGAGCCGCGCCTCCACGCCTCCCTCTTTTTATGGGGAAGGCGCGAGCCACCTCTTTACCATGATGTGACGCATGCATGCGGGAACTGCCCCACGCATGCCGCCCACGTCACGCGCACCCCTCTGTTTGTGTCAAAACCGGCGGATCTCGGGTAGGGGGTCCCGAACTATGCGTCTAAGGCGGATGGTAAAAGGAGGCGAGGGACACAATGTTTACCCAGGTTCGGGCCCTCTCGATGGAGGTAATACCCTACTTCCTGCTTGATTGATCTTGATGATATGAGTACTACAAGAGTTGATCTACCACGAGATCGTAGAGGCTAAACCCAAGAAGCTAGCCTATGGTATGATTGTTGTTGTCCTACGGACTAAACCCTTCGGTTTATATAGACACCGGAGGGGGCTAGGGTTACACAGAGTCAGTTACAAGGGAGGAGATCTACATATCCGTATTGCTAAGTTTGCCTTCCACGCCAAGGAGAGTCCCATCCGAACACGGGACGACATCTTCAATCTTGTATCTTCATAGTCCAATAGTTCGGCCAAAGGATATAGTCCGGCTGTCCGAGGATCCCCTAATCCAGGACTCCCTCAGTAGGCCCTGAACCAAGCTTCAATGATGATGAGTCCGGCGTGCAGATTGTCTTCGGCATTGCAAGGCGGGTTCCTCCTCCGAATACTCCCTAGAAGATTTTGAACACAAGGATAGTGTCCGGCTCTGCAAAACAAATTCCACATACCACCGTAGAGAGAATAATATTTCCACAAATCTAATCTGCCGACGCATTTTGCAGCATCACATCACACCACGGCCCGGTCATTATTCGAACCATTTTTCACAACCAGCCACTGCACATATCGCGAGGCGGTTTCCTTGGCACGTCTTGTCGAAGCAGAGATCATGTCCGCTTATCATGGGATTCTCATCAATACGGGTGTGGGTAACCCAACCGCGCCATCAATTACGGCGCTTGGGGAATAAGCGTTTTTACCAGGCAAGTGGGGAGGCGCAGAATCCCTGCTGCCTTTATAAGGGGATAAGGACTCCCTTTCGCACCCACGCTCTCTACTTCCCGATTCATTCCCCTCCGCCCAAGCTCCAGCGCCCAAGCGTTCATCTTCTCTGCCCACAAAAGGCCTTCCGAAGATGTCCGGATCCGGAGCGGGAGGCAAATGGATGGCCTCTACCGTCCGAGAGAAGGATGTCAAAAAGCTTCGGGAGGCCGGGTACCTGGCTAAGAAAATCAGCCACCGTCTCCCGACAGTGGGACATATCGTCCCTACTCCGCCGAGAGGATTCTATTCCTGCCTCACTTTGTCTGCGGGCTAGGGTTTCCCCTCCACCCGTTCGTTCGCGGCATCATGTATTACTATGGGATTGATCTTCACAATCTGTCCCCTAATTCCTTCCTCAACATCTCGACATTCATTGTCGTGTGCGAGGCTTTTCTCCACATCTCGCCGCACTTCGGTTTATGGCTGAAGATTTTTAATGTGAAGCCCAAGGTGGTGGGCGGCGAGCACGCCGAGTGCGGGGGCGCTATGGTGAGCAAGATGCCCAACGTCATATGGCCAGCGGGAACCTTTAATGATTCCTTCAAGGAGTGGCAACAGCAGTGGTTTTATATCACTGAGCCGCGCGGCACAGAATGGGCCGCCTCTCCCGAATTTCGATCCGGTGTCCCCCTACGGCTTACATCCTGGGTCAAGAAAGGCCTAGACTGGTCCTCGTCCGCTGAACTGTCGGTGCTCCAGACGCGCGTTAAAGATATGGGAGACAAGAACATTGAACTTGTCAATGTGGTCCAGGTGATGATAGTTCGCCGGATCCTGCCTTGTCAGCACCGGACTTGCAATCTATGGGAATTCGATCCGACCAGGCACCAAACCTTGCGACAGCTTTTCGGCTCCTCGCACAAGGACATTTGGAAGGTGCTTTTCAAGTCCAGCAAATCATGGCCGGACTCCGCCGAGGACCGCGGGTACCAACTGTCCTGCCCTGCAAGTTCGGTAAGTCATCAAAACTTTTTATCTGCGTAACCCAGAGGAAGCGCTTAACGTGTTTTCTACAACTCTCCCAGGGCTGGACGAAGAAGGCGGAGCGGATCCATTATCCGGCCCCGCTGCATGAAGAACCGGCCGTCCCACTTTTGACGAAGATGCTGGTCCCGGCGCCTTACAAGGTGCCAAAGAAGACGGCCGAGAAGGGGGCCAAAAAGACCCGGGGCGGACTTCGTCGCCTCGACACTTCGGACACAATGTCCGAAGGCTCTGATGCCCATTCCGCCTCCGAAGAGGACGAGGAGGAAGAGGAAGATGAATCCCCTACGGGGGGAAGAAAGAAGAGGACGGCCTCCGTACACTTGGAGGCCGAGCTGCCCAAAAGGGGAAAGGCTCCTCTTCCGGAGGAGTCTGCTGCCGCCGCCGACAGCGGCCCGGCATGGGATCCCAGGGCCCAGCCCCTGGTGAACTCTATAGTATATAAAATCCGAGTACGTTTTAGGCGTCCAGACTCATCATGGCATAGTATTTTAACCTAAGCCATATTTTTTGTAGTCCGGCGAGGTCCCGTACCAAACAATCCTCATCAGAGGATTCGCTGAGCTCAGATGCTATGGAGAGCGGGACGCCCCCAAAGGCCCGTCCTCCAAACAGGTGCATAACACCGAGGCTTCGTCCCAGAAGGACCCCGGCCAAGGAGGAGAGGAAAAGACCGTGAAGGCGGCGCCTGGAGGTCAAACCTCAAGGGCCGGACACATGGGGGAAAAGATTCCCATGGGAGCTGACGGCGGGGGCCATCCTGAGTTCGGCTCCCAGCCGGATGCGATTCCGGAGATATATACGGCTCCAGAATCAAGCAGGCAGCCTCCCTCGGATGGAGGGGGCATGCCTATTCCATCGGCAACCTCTGTCCAACCAGAGGTGTCGGATGCTTTGTTGGTGGCGCTGAAAAGCGCCTCCATCTTTGAGGAACACCGTGCCCTTATGGGTGCGGTGGTTGAGAAGATTCAGTCAGCTGAGAGTGGACTGAACGAAGCCTGTATCAGCCTTATAAGAGGCTTTGAGGTATGTTTTACGAGTTTTCGAAGAGTATCATAGTATAGATAGTTGCCCGTGATACACTATTCGGTGAAAGAAAGAACCGGACAGAGGATCGAATTTATGATCGCAGGAAGACTCATTGAATGACATCGATTTCTCTTCTGTTATAAGCAGACATCTGTAGCGGCTGCTGCCTCTCATACTGCGGAGATCTCCGGACTGAATCAAAGTCAGGAGCAGGCCAAAGAAGAACTTGGCCAATTGAGAATGCAGTTGAGAGATAAACAAGGTATGCACAAGCCTTGCTCGTGTTTATTGCGAATGAATTTTCAGTATGAAATAAGCTTCATAATTTGTGCTAGGGATTGTGACCAAAGTCGAAGCCCTTAAGAAGGCTGTGGCCGAGGCCGAGAAAAAGGCAGCCACAGAGCAGGCTCTTCGTGGGAAGCACGAGGCCAGGGTTATTAAAGCAGAGCAGGAGCTGCAAGAGGCCGTGGGGAAGTGCGAGACCTTGGAGCAGAGTTTAACAGAGAAAGAATCCGAACTCACCAAGGCGCATCAGGCCACGAGCGATGCCCGTGGGGAAACCCAAAGCGCCCTGTAGGGGATCCACGAGGCGAGAAAGATCGCGACGGGTAAGGCTTTTTCCATGTAAAGCAAGCATTTCAGGGGAAAACCATGTTTCTAATTTTGAATCCGGATTTCTCAGGGGTATTTGCCGAGCTACCCCGCAGCATATCAGATGCCGCCCAATTCTACCGAGCCAAAGAAAGGAACACTGCAGATAAGCTCTTCTGGTCGCAGTATTTGGCACCGAATTATCCGGTGCCTTTTGCCGATCAACTGAAACAGTTGATCGAACTGCAAAAGGCGGCGGAACTAGCCATGAAAGATTTGGTTATCCGGCTATGGCCTGCCGAGCCGATTCCAAGCAGCTACTTCGGGCTCGTGAAGCGGCTTGTTGATAACCCACAAGTATAGGGGATCGCAACAGTTTTCGAGGGTAGAGTATTCAACCCAAATTTATTGATTCGACACAAGGGGAGCCGAAGAATATTCTCAAGTATTAGCAGTTGAGTTGTCAATTCAACCACACCTGGATAACTTAGTATCTGCAGGAAAGTATTTAGTAGCAAGGTAATATGGAAGTAACGGTAACAAAAGTAACTGTAGCAAAAGTAATATTTTTGGTGTTTTGTAGTGATTGTAATAGTAGCAACGGAAAAGTAAATAAACGGAAAACAATATGTGAAAAGCTCGTTGGCATTGGATTGGTGATGGAGAATTATGCCGGATGCGGTTCATCATGTAAAAATCATAACATAGGGTGACACAGAACTAGCTCCAATTCACCAATATAATGTAGGCATGTATTCCGAATATAGTCATACGTGCTTATGCAAAAGAACTTGCATGACATCTTTTGTCCTACCCTCCCGTGGCAGCGGGGTCCTAATGGAAACTAAGGGATATTAAGGCCTCCTTTTAATAGAGTACCGGAACAAAGCATTAGCACATAGTGAATACATGAACTCCTCAAACTATGGTCATCACTGGGAGTGGTCCCGATTATTGTCACTTCGGGGTTGCCGGATCATAACACATAGTAGGTGACTATAGACTTGCAAGATAGGATCAAGAACTCACATATATTCATGAAAACATAATAGGTTCAGATCTGAAATCATGGCACTCGGGCCCTAGTGACAAGCATTAAGCATAGCAAAGTCATAGCAACATCAATCTCAGGACATAGTGGATACTAGGGATCAAACCCTAACAAAAATAACTCGATTACATGATAGATCTCATCCAACCCATCACCGTCCAGCAAGCCTACGATGGAATTACTCACGCACGGCGGTGAGCATCATGAAATTGGTGATGGAGGATGGTTGATGATGACGACGGCGACGAATCCCCCTCTCTGAAGCACCAAACAGACTCCAGATCAGCCCTCTCGAGAGGTTTTAGGGCTTGGCGGCGGCTCCGTATCGTAAAACGCGATGAATCCTTCTCTTTGATTTCTTTCTCCCCGAAAGTGAATATATGGAGTTGTAGTTGAGGTCGGTGGAGCGTCAGGTGGCCCACGAGGTAGGGGGCGCGCCCTAGGGGGGCAGGCGCGCCCCCCACCCTCGTGGATAGGGTGTGGGCCCCCACATGTGGATTTTTGTTCCAAATAGATGTTTCGTCGAGTTTCAGGTCATTCCGAGAACTTTTGTTTCTGCACATAAATAACACCATGGAAAATCTGCTGAAAATAGCGTTAGTCCGGGTTAGTTCCATTCAAAGCATGCAAGTTAGAGTCCAAAACAAGGGCAAAAGTGTTTGGAAAAGTAGATACGACGGAGACGTATCAACTCCCCCGAGCTTAAACCTTTGCTTGTCCTCAATCAATTCAGTTGATAAACTGAAAGTGATAAAGAAAAACTTTTACAAACTCCATTTTCTCTTGTTGTTGTAAATATGTAAAGCCAGCATTTAAGTTTTCAGCAAAGATTATGACTAACCACATTTGCAATAACTCTTAGGTCTTATGTTTACTCATATCAATGGCATAATCAACTAGCGAGCCATAATAATAAATCTCGGATGACAACACTTTCTCAAAACAATCATGATATGATATAATAAGATGGCATCTCGCTAGCCCTTTCTGAGACAGCAAAACATAAATGCAGAGCACCTTTAAAGATCAAGGACTGACTAGACATTGTAATTCATGGTAAAAGAGATCCAGTCATAGTCATACCCAATATAAATTAATAGTAATGAATGCAAATGACAGCAGCGCTCTCCAGCTAGTGCTTTTTAATAAGAGGGTGATGACTCAACATAAAAGTAAATAGATAGTCCCTTCGCAGAGGGAAGCAGGGATTTGTAGAGGTGCCAGAGCTCGGTTTTGAAATAGAGATAAATAATATTTTGAGCGGCATACTTTCATTGTCAACATAACAACCAAGAGATGGCGATATCTTCCATGCTACACACATTATAGGCGGTTCGCAAACAGAATGGTAAAGTTTATACTCCCCCTCTACCAACAAGCATCAATCCATGGGTTGCTCGAAACAACGAGTGCTTCCAACTAGCAACAGTCCCAGGGGGAGTTTTGTTTGCAATTATTTTTATTTAGTTTTCATAAAGCATGGGATTGGGCATCCCGGTGACCAGCCATTTTCTCGTGAGTGAGGAGCGGAGTTCACTCCTCTTGAGAATAACCCGCCTAGCATGGAAGATACGGAAAGCACTAGTTGATACATGAGCTATTCGAGCATACAAAACAGAATTTCATTTGAAGGTTTAGAGTTTGGCACATACAAATTTACTGGAACGGCAGGTAGATACCGCATATAGGAAGGTATGGTGGACTCATATGGAATAACTTTGGGGTTTAAGGGATTGGATGCACAAGCAGTATTCCCGCTTAGTACAAGTGAAGGCTAGCAAAAGACTCGGAAGCGACTAACTAGAGAGCGACAACAGTCATGAACATGCATTAAAAATAATAGACATTGAGTGCAAGCATGAGTAGGATATAATCCACCATGAACATAAATATCATGAAGGCTATGTTGATTTGTTTCAACTACATGTGTGAACATGTGCCAAGTCGAGTCACTTAAATCATTCAAAGGAGGATACCACCCCACTATACCACATCACAACCATTTTAATAGCATGTTGGCACGCAAGGTGAACCATTATAACTCATAGCTAATCAAGCATGGCACGAGCAACTATAATCTCTAATTGTCATTGCAAACATGTCTATTCATAATAGGCTGAATCAGGAACGATGAACTCATCATATTTACAAAAACAAGAGAGGTAGAGTTCATACCAGCTTCTCTCATCTCAGTCAATCCATCATATATCGTCATAATTGCCTTTCACTTGCACGACCGAACGATGTGAAAATAGTAAGAGTGCATGTGCATTGGACTAAGCTGGAATTTGCGAGCATTCAATAAACAGGAGAAGACAAGGCAATATGGGCTCTTGGTTAAATCAACAATAATGCATATAAGAGCCACTTCAACAATTTAATTATGGTCTTCTCCTATCGACCCCCAAAGAAAAGAAAAGAAATAAAACTATTTACATGGGAAAGCTCCCAACAAGCAAAAGAAGAACGAGAAATATTTTTGGGTTTTCTTTTTAATTATTACTACTACAGCAAGAAAAGTAAACTAACTAAAAGCTACACTATTTTTTTTGTTTTTCTTAAGGTTTATTAAACACACAAGAAGAAAGCAAGAAAAAGAAAATAAACTAGCATGGATATTACAGTGAAAGAGTATGAGCACCGACATCTAGCAATGAGTGTGTGAACATAAATGTAATGTCGGTGGGAAATACGTACTCCCCCAAGCTTAGGCTTTTGGCCTAAGTTGGTTTATTGCCACGGATGGCCTAGCGGATATCCATAGTTGTAGCCGGGGTCGTACTGAGCTGCGGCAGTTATTGCCTCCTGAGCGGCAGCGTGGCGGCGAGCTGCCTCCGCCCTCGTCTCGTACTCATCAGCCTCCTCTCTGGTAATAACATATCTTCCTTTTGCCTGATAATCAAAGAAGGCAGGAGCAGGGAGAGTAATACGGACAACACGACGTCTGTCAAAGATTAAGCGATACCGGAGAGGTGATTCATTCCTCTCGACAAACTGGTGGTGGACCATAGCATTATAGTCTAAATAAGTAGGAGGCAACTCAATATCATCCTCACGAATGTCCACACCAAGAAAATCAGCTAAGCGGGTTGCATAAATTCCTCCAAAGAAATCTCCATTAAATCTATTATGATGCAACCTACGTGCAACAATGGCTCCCAAATTATAGATTTGTCTCCTAACACAGCACTCCTAAGAATACTGAGGTCAGGGACACACATATGACATGCTTCATCTTTACCATTTATGCACCTACCTATGAAGAGAGCAAAATAATGTATAGCAGGAAAATGGATGCTCCCTATGGTAGCTTGTGCTATATCTCTAGATTCCCCCACAGTTATACTAGCAAGAAAATTTCTAAATTCAGATTTGCGGGGTTCACTAGCACTACCCCATTGTGGAAGTATGCAAGCAGTGGTAAAATCCTCTAAGTCCATGGTATAAGATTTCTCATAAAGATCAAACAGGACAGTGGGAGAATTACGTGAAGATGAAAATTCAAACGTCCTCACAAAGGAACTAGTGAGATAGTGGTATTGGCTGCACTTCTCTGCTTCGAAGCTCACAAGATCAGCGTTACGCAAATATGCGTTAAATTCCTCTTTGATTCCCGCTTGATCCATAAAGTTTTCTGAAGGCCATTCACAAGGCCGCACTGGAGCGTCCCTTGGTGGCTCATCGTCAGCATCACGCATTGCAAGCCTGGGTCCTTGCTTCCTTGAAGAACCACCTTGGAACATTTTCATAAGCATATTTCTTCCTCTGAAAAATTTCTGAAATTTTTATTAACTTCAAAATGAAAGTGGACCAAGCTCACTAAAATTGATAGCAACTACTCCTACAAGTGCCTAGAGCCTATATCAAGCATTAGAACTACTTGGAACCATATAAATTTGACATGCAAGCTCAAGAACATGGTCACCTAGGCAGCACAAATTTGCAATGAATAAAGCACTAGAAGAAAAACTAATTGGACCAATGGATGAGTCACATACCAAGGAACAATCTCCCCAAGCAGTTTTGTGAGAGGTGCTTTGAGCAAGGAGATCGAAAATCGCAGCAAAATGAGCTAGAACTCGTGCTTGAGCTGGATATTTGTGTTTGTGGGAGGAAGAAGAAGTATGTGGGTGCAAGAATAAGTGGAGGGGGGCCACCATGGGCCCACGAGGCAGGGGGCGCGCCCAGGGGGTAGGGCGCGCCCTCCACCCTCGTGGCTAGGTGCTTGCCCCTCCTGCTGTGTTCTCAGTGCCAAATATTCTCAAAAATTCTTGAAAAAATCATATTCCATTTTCAGGGCATTTGGAGAACTTTTATTTTCAGGGTATTTTTATATTGCACGGATAAATCAGAAAACAGACAGGAAAATGCTATTTTTACTTTATTTCAACTAAATAACAGAAAGTAGAAAGAGGGTACAGAAGGTTGTGCCTTCTAGTTTCATCCATCTCATGCTCATCAAAAAGAATCCACTAACAAGGTTGATCAAGTCATGTTAACAAACTCATTCCGAATAACATGGAACCGGAGAAATTTCGAATAACACTATGTTACCTCAACGGGGATATGCACATCCCCTATAATAAGAATATCATATTTCTTCTTGACAGTAGGGAGAGGAAATGCAAAACCTCCAAAAATAATCGATGGAATTTTTCCAATAGAATTGATGTTGTGGACTTGAGGTTGTTTCCTCGGAAAGTGTACCATATGCTCATTACCATTAAGTGACATTGCCTTTGTTGCAATCAATAACAGCCCCTGCAGTATTCAAAAAAGGTCTTCCAAGAATAATAGACATACTATCGTCCTCGGGAATATCAAGAATAACAAAGTCCGTTAAAATAGTAACGTTTGCAACCACAACAGGCACATCCTCATAAATACCGACAGGTATAGCAGTTGATTTATCAGCCATTTGCAAAGATATTTCAGTAGGTGTCAACTTACTCAAGTCAAGTCTACGATATAAAGAGAGAGGCATAACACTAACACCGGCTCCAAGATCACATATAGCAGTTTTTACATAATTTCTTTTAATGGAGCATGGTATAGTAGGTACTCCTGGATCTCCAAGTTTCTTTGGTATTCCACCCTTAAAAGTGTAATTAGCAAGCATGGTGGAAATTTCAGCTTCTGGTATCTTTCTTTTATTTGTAACAATATCTTTCATGTACTTAGCATAAGGATTCATTTTGAGCATATCAGTCAAACGCATACGCAAAAAGATAGGTCTAATCATTTCAGCAAAGCGCTCAAAATGCTCATCATCCTTTTTCTTGGATGGTTTCGGAGGAAAAGGCATGGGTTTCTGAACCCATGGTTCTCTTTCTTTACCATCTTTCCTAGCAACAAATTCTCTCTTATGATAATGTTGATTCTTTGATTGTGGGTTATCAAGATCAACAACAGGTACAATTTCTACATCATAATCATTACTAGGTTGAGCATCATCATGAACATCATCATTAATATTTTCACTAGGCTCATGTTCATTACCAGATTGTGTTTCAGCATCGGAAATAGATATATCATTTGGATTCTCAGGTGGTTCATCAATATGTTCACTAGAAGCATGCAAAGTCCTATCATTTTTTTTCTTTTTAGAAGGACTAGGTGCATCAATATTATTTCTCTGAGAATCTTGCTCAATTCTCTTAGGGTGGCCTTCAGGATACAAAGGTTCCTGAGTCATCTTACCAGTTCTAGTAGCCACTCTAACAGCATAATCATTTTTCTTACTATTCATTTCATTGAGCAAATCATTTTGAGCTTTAAGTACTTGTTCTACTTGAGTGGTAACCATAGAAGCATGTTTACTAATGAGCTTAAGTTCACCCTTAACATTAGCCATGTAATCACCCAAGTGTTCAAGCGTATCGGAATTGTATTTCAATTGTCTACCAAAATAAGCATTGAAGTTTTCTTGTTTGACAATAAAATTATCAAACTCTTCTAAGCATTGTCTAGCAGACTTATAGTGAGGAATATCACCTTCATCAAATCTATAGAGAGAATTTACCTTTACTACCTATGTCGGGTTATCAAGACCATGAGTTTCTTCAATATGTAATGGATTAAGATCATAAGTTTCTTCAACACGCGGTAGATTTAGGCCATGTATTTCTTCAATAGAGGTAAATTCTTAACATCTTCCGCTTTAATACCTTTTTCTTTCATAGATTTCTTTGCCTCTTGCATATCTTCAGGACTGAGAAATAGAACACCTCTCTTCTTCGGAGTTGGTTTAGGAATTGGCTCAGGAATTGGCTCAAGGAAGTGTCCAATTATTTTCATTTGTCAACATATTATTCAATAGAATTTCAGCTTCATCCGGTGTTCTTTCCCTGAAAACAGAACCAGCACAACTATCCAGGTAATCTCTGGAAGCATCGGTTAGTCCATTATAAAAGATATCAACTATTTCATTTTTCTTAAGAGGGTGATCAGGCAAAGCATTAAGTAACTTGAGAAGCCTCCCCCAAGCTTGTGGGAGACTCTCTTCTTTAATTTGCACAAAATTGTATATATCCCTTAAAGCAGCTTGTTTCTTATGAGCAAGGAAATATTTAGCAGAGAAGTAATAAATCATATCCTGGGGACTAAGCACATAACCAGGATCAAGAGAATTAAACCATATCTTAGCATCACCCTTTAATGAGAACGGAAATATTTTAAGGATATAAAGGTAGCGAGTTCTCTCATCATTAGTGAATAGGGTGGCTATATCATTCAATTTAGTAAGATGTGCCACAACAGTTTCAGATTCATAGCCATGAAAAGGATCAGATTCAACCAAAGTAATTATATCAGGATCAACAAAGAATTCATAATCCTTATCAGTAACACAGATAGGTGAAGTAGCAAAAGCGGGGTCAGGTTTCATTCTAGCATTAAGAGATTGGTGCTTCCATTTAACTAATAACCTCTTGAGCTCATATCTATCTTTGCAAGCTAAAATAGCTAAAGCAGCTTCTTTTTCAAAAACATAACCCTCAGGAATAACAGGCAAGTCTTCATCATCACTTTCATCTATATAATTAGTTCCAATAATTTCTTTCTCTCTAGCCCTAGCAATTTGTTCATCAAGAAATTCACTAAGTGGCACAGTAGTATCAAGCATAGAAGTAGTTTCATCATAAGTATCATGCATAGCAGAAGTGGCATCATCAATAACATGCGACATATCAGAACGAATTGCAGAAGCAGGTTTAGGTGTCACAAGCTTACTCAAAACAGAAGGTGAATCAAGTGCAGAGCTAGATGGCAGTTCCTTACCTCCCCTCGTAGTTGAGGGATAAATTGTTGTCTTAGCTTCTTTCAAGTTCTTCATAGTGACCAGCAGATATAAATCCCAAGTGACTCAAAGAATAGAGCTATGCTCCCTGGCAACGGCGCCAGAAAATAGTCTTGATAACCCACAAGTATAGGGGATCGCAATAGTTTTTGAGGGTAGAGTATTCAACACAAATTTATTGATTCGACACAAGGGAAGCCAAAGAATATTCTCATGTATTAGCAGTTGAGTTGTCAATTCAACCACACCTGGATAACTTAGTGTCTGTAGCAAAGTATTTAGTAGCAACGTAATATGGAAGTAACGGTAACAAAAGTAACGGTAGCAAAAGTAATATTTTTGGTGTTTTGTAGTGATTGTTACAGTAGGAACGGAAAAGTAAATAAACGGAAAACAATATGTGAAAAGCTCGTAGGCATTGGATCGGTGATGGAGAATTATGCCGGATGCGGTTCATCATGTAACAATCATAACATAGGGTGACACAGAACTAGCTCCAATTCATCAATATAATGTAGGCATGTATTCCGAATATAGTCATACGTGCTTATGGAAAAGAACTTGCAGGACATCTTTTGTCCTACCCTCCCGTGGCAGCGGGGTCCTAATGGAAACTAAGGGATATTAAGGCCTCCTTTTAATAGAGTACCGGAACAAAGCATTAGCACATAGTGAATACATGAACTCCTCAAACTATGGTCATCACCGGGAGTGGTCCCGATTATTGTCACTTCGGGGTTGCCGGGTCATAACACATAGTAGGTGACTATAGACTTGCAAGATAGGATCAAGAACTCATATATATTCATGAATACATAATAGGTTCAGATCTGAAATCATCGCACTCGGGCCCTAGTGACAAGCATTAAGCATAGCAAAGTCATAGCAACATCAATCTCAGAACATAGTGGATACTGGGGATCAAAACCTAACAAAACTAACTCAATTACATGATAGATCTCATCCAACCCATCACCGTCCAGCAAGCCTACGATGCAATTACTCACGCACCGCGGTGAGCATCATGAAATTGGTGATGGAGGATGGTTGATGATGACGATGGCGACGAATCCCCCTCTCCGGAGCCCCGAACGGACTCAAGATCAGTCCTCCCAAGAGGTTTTAGGGCTTGGCAGCGGCTCCGTATCGTAAAACGCGATGAATCCTTCTCTCTGATTTTTTTCCCCGAAAGTGAATATATGGAGTTGGAGTTGAGGTCGGTGGAGCGTCAGGGGGCCCACGAGGTAGGGGGCGCGCCCTAGGGGGGCAGGCATGCCCCCCACCCTCGTGGACAGGGTGTGGGCCCCCTGACGTGGATTTTTGTTCAAGTATTTTTCTTATTTTCCAAATAGATGTTCCGTGGAGTTTCAGGTCATTCCGAGAACTTTTGTTTCTGCACATAAATAACACCATGGAAAGTCTGCTGAAAACAGTGTCAGTCCGGGTTAGTTCCATTCAAATCATGCAAGTTAGAGTCCAAAACAAGGGCAAAAGTGTTTGGAAAGTAGATACGACGGAGACGTATCACTTGTAAGCGCTTGCCCTCGACTTGACGTCATTAAGCGGTCTGTCTGTATAGAAGGTGCGCGAATGGCCTTCGCCCGCGCAAAGGTGCACTGGGGGAAGATGGATGCTGAGAAGCTGATGACCGAAGGGCCGCTAGAGGGAAAGGAGCACCGCAAGCCCGAATTATATTATGAGAGTGTCCTGAAAGGATCCTACCTTGCAGTGGAGCTATGCACCAAGGACATTATATTTCCATGAATGCCAATCATGTTGTCCTTTGTAATGTTTGAACAAGGTCATTTATTTGTTGCCTGTTATATAAAAGTTTACCCTCCTATGCGGCCGTTTTATATGTTAAACCTCAGAGTTGGCCAGTCGTCGGCTTCTGCCCCCACGTAAGAAGTACGGGGGTGTTCGGGGTAACCTGAGCACTCTTTATCCCAGTTTTGGGTCCTTCGAAGGAGGTGCTCAGCACAACGAACCAGGCAATTGGACTATAGGGCTTTATCACTCTCACTTAGCCATAGGAGCTTTAGTATGGTAGGCGCAGCTTCTGGTGTTTGGAAGACCGTACTAGGGGCTCTATAAGCACCTGATCGGAGAAAAAACCGATCCATCGCACGCTCCATTGGTTATGGCATTATGCGGGAGAAATCCTTAAAGATTTTGTGACCTCTCAAACAGCTGACCCACTCTCGCCGTATCATGACTATCAGTTTTCGGCTTTCTCTATTGAGGTGCTCGTCCGGAAGAACCGGGACACAATCGCAGTAGTTCTCCCAGTGCTACCTTAGCCGATATAGCGGAATGTAAGGTACCAAAACATGGGAGCCAGGCAAACCCAACTATTGACCCAAGACATGATTCGGAGCTGATGCATATAATGCTATAGGTTCGGGGTGCCGAACTTCCATGAAGGTGTTCGGACTTTATTCTCGTCTTATGGGTAAAACGAAGCCCCTGGCATATTTTAAGGCATATCGATGTGTACGGATGCCACTTGACAAAAGAATTTCGATAAGAAATGACAGCAGGTAAACGTCATATAAATCCACATGTTGCATTTGAATAGTATGTCTATGCGTATGAGTACAAGTAATGTGATAAAAAAAAGGAATATGATTGCGGAACCTGCTGAGACCAGGGGGAAGAAGCTGAGTGTGGATCCGTAATATAGCCGGATGGTCATTGCGGGGAATGTCTAAGGATTCGCTTGCGCGTTCAAGCTGCCTCCGTATAGCCCGTCCTGGTCGGCGCAAAGGTGAACCTGCGAAGGAAATGTAAGAAATATTTGCGTGCCGGAGAGCGGTTGAGCTACTGAGTTCGGCCTGTCCTGGCCTTTGCCGGAGTGTTTAATTGAGCTCTGGACGAGCCGGGCTATCCTTCCGCGGACTAGTTCAGAGTCCCTTGACGGTGTCCGGGAGCCTGGACGTCGACTCGAGGTTCGGCTGCAAGGTGCTGCTCGTTGCTTCTGCTGCTAAAGCAGTGGTGTATTTGTTGGTGCCGAGGGAATGTTCGGCCTTGCCATTAACCGTGATGACACCGCATGGACCGGGCATCTTGAGCTTACGGTAGGTATAATGTGGCACCGTGTTGAATTGAGTGAACGCGGTTCATCCGAGCAGTGCCTGATAATCACTGCAGAAAGGGACGATTTCAAAGATTAACTCTTCGGCACGGTAATTTCTGATGATCCGAAGACTACCTCAAGGGCAATGGAGCCTGTACAGCTGGCTTCCACACCTGGTATAATGCCTCTGAAAGTGGATTTAGTGGGTTTGATCGCCGAATGATCGATGCCCATCTTGCACACTATGTCCTGGTAAAGCAGATTTAGACTGCTGCCTCCGTCCATAAGGACTCGAGTGAGGTGGAACCCGTCTATTATTGGGTCGAGGACTAGTGCGGTTGGATTATCTTGATCAGCTCGAAGCTGTTGTTGCTTTTTCTTCAGGCTGTTTGCTGTGGCTATAAGCCGGCGCTTGAAGCGCTCCTGCTCGACGGGATCCTTAGGCATGATAAATTCTTCGTCGCCGAGGCTCACTTTGTCTTCGGAGAGAGGCATGTAATTGTCATCCTCTGATTCTCCATTTGCTGCCTGTTCCGGAGGGCTAGCTTGTTCATCCTCCTGCTCGAGGTCTGGCTGGAGGGGATTGTCGTCGTCTTCGGCACTATCTGGAGCGTTATTGTCTCTTGTGTCGGTATCGCTGCTTTTGCTATGGCGGGACTTAGAGCGGTGCCGCTGACGTCAGTGCTTGGATTGCTTCTTGGAGGGATTATCCTCCGTTGTCTTATCGCCATTGCCTTCTTTGGGGGTGTCCACCATGTATATATCATTCGATGAGGTGGCAGTCCAGCGCCCTGTGGGCGGTGGTTCTTGTTCGTCTCCTGCATCGTCGTCCATACCGTCGATGTCTTCGGAGCCGAAGTCGAGCATGTCGGTTAAATCATCGACAGTGGCTACTAAGTGGGTGGTGGGTGGGGAGCGAATTTCTTCATCGTCCGCATCCCATTCTAGCCAGACATAGTTTGGCCAAGGGTCTCTTGACAAGGAGAGAGACCTCAACGAGTTTAACACGTCGCCAAAGGGCGAGTGCTGAAAGATATCCGCGGAGGTAAACTCCATGATCGGTGTCCAATCGGATTCGACGGGCACGGACGCAGGCGGCTCGGAGCCCATGGCCGGGGACGAATCCAACAGTTCGGCAACACGGGTCTCGTAGGAGGTGAAGTCAGTATTCGGCTCTATTGCCACTGAGTATGCGGCCTCCGTGACGGCATTCATCCACCCGTCCTTAGGTGGCGCAATTTGTTCTGGATTGAGGGCCGGAGTAGTTGCAGGTGTGATCTCCCGAACATTGTCCGATGGCAGAGCTAAATCATGCTCGTCGTGATTGTGCAGCGCACCTGACATGGGCTCGAATCCGTCGAAGATCAAATCTCCGCGGATGTCGGCAGTATAGTTCAAGTTTCCAAATCTGACCTGATGGCCAGGGGCGTAGCTTTCAATCTGCCCCAGATGGCCAAGCGAGTTGGCCCGCAGTACGAAGCCGTCGAATACGAAGATCTGTCCGGGGAGGAAAACCTCACCCTGGATCGCATCGTTGCCGATGATC
Organism: Triticum aestivum; assembly: GCF_018294505.1. Classification (NCBI taxonomy): domain Eukaryota; kingdom Viridiplantae; phylum Streptophyta; class Magnoliopsida; order Poales; family Poaceae; genus Triticum; species Triticum aestivum. The sequence continues at coordinate 64,103,639 of NC_057799.1, forward strand.
GAAGGAGCCATCTAGCCTTACAGTGACGGCACAGTGGAACTCTCAATGAAAGCACCAATGTCGGTGTGAAAACCGGCGGATCTCGGGTAGGGGGTCCCGAACTGTGCGTCTAAGGCGGATGGTAACAGGAGGCGGGGGACACAATGTTTACCCAGGTTCGGGCCCTCTCGATGGAGGTAATACCCTACTTCTTGCTTGATTGATCTTGATGATATGAGTATTACAAGAGTTGATCTACCACGAGATCATAGAGGCTAAACCCTAGAAGCTAGCCTATGGTATGATTGTTGTTGTCCTACGGACTAAACCCTCCGGTTTATATAGACACCGGAAGGGGCTAGGGTTACATAGAGTCGGTTACAAGGGAGGTTATCTACATATCTGTATTGCCAAGTTTGCCTTCCACACCAAGGAGAGTCCCATCCGGACACAGGACGAAGTCTTCAATCTTGTATCTTCATAGTCCAACAGTCCGGCCAAAGGATATAGTCCGGCTGTCCGAGGACCCCCTAATCCAGGACTCCATCACCCTCCACGCCACGCTGCGCCGCGCGCGGGTCGTGGGAAGCACAGCGCGCGAAAACTTTTACCGCGGTAAAAACCGCCCACCTGCCCGCGCACCGTTTTGGGCCTGGCCCAAGAACGTGTCGCGCTTATGTGTGGCCCAGGCCCAGGGGCTCCTGTCGGTGTACAAAAGGAGGGGCACACTTTTGTACCCCTTTACCTCTGCACAGGCAGTCAGAGTCGCGCGCACGGTCACACCAAGCAGAACAGGGGATATGAGCCAGGGTAAGACCGAAGCCCAAGATAACCAGAGCAACGCCAAGGCCAAGACCACAAAGAGCAAAGGGACGAAGCAGGTTCCCCCGGCAAGACCCTTGCCGGGGCAGCTCGCCCCACACCAACAGAGCGAGCCACCCTTGAGCCCACGGTCTCCAATATCACGTTGGGCCAGGGATCGGGAGGCACCTCCATGGTGGCATGCAGATCTTTGTGAAGACAAGGAACACACAAGATTAGATGAGGATTAGAAGACGATGATCCTTGGCAGGATCCCTGTAGAGGAAGGCCACCAGACCCCCTGCAAGGCCCTCGCCGGGGACGACAGCGCGCCACGGCAAGACCCTTGCCGGACCACCCGGCAAGGCCCTCACCGAGGACGCCAGCAGGGCCACTACTAGGCCCGCACCAACCAAGTCTCCACCGTTCACATGCAGCTGCCAGCCCAACCAGCTGGGCGGGCACCTGCGTGGCAACATGCAGCTCCCAGGCCAACTCATCAAGCGCCTGTGTGGCGGCATGCAGATCTTCGTGGAGGCTCCACCACCGCGCCACCTCAGCTGCCTGCCTGCCTACATGGCGCCGCATGTGTCGCTAGCCAGGGCGCCTGTCGAAGCAAGGAGGAGCGGCGACGGATGGTACGGGCCTCACCCCCGTCCCCAATAAAGCAAGGGGACACCTAAGCTACGCATTAAATGCGTCTTGTCCTATAATACAAGTGATAAGCTCATAGCACTGTGCACTTTCCACCTCATGTGTGCCACTGTGGCAGCCCCTTTCGACTATAAAAGGAGGCCCATGGCATACTGGAGAAGGATTCGGCTCTTTCGAACCATGCACTCCCCACAGCTAGTTCGAGAGCTCAAGAACTCTATGAAATACACCCACCAAAGCAGGACTAGGGTTTTACGCATCCTCGTGGCCCGAACCTGGGTAAACGATCCTCGTGCTGGTTATTAATCCTGCACTTCTCGCAACCCCGCGCCCCGGCAACCGTAGTAGGGATTCTTGTGATCCCATAGGTGTCGTTCCACACCGACAATCCCGTTTACGGCCCATAATGCGGTTTGTTATTGGCCCATGTTTGGCCGATCGATCATACGACCTGTAGAAGGCCCATTGATGCTACGGCCGGTAGAAGGCCCATTGTTTCTATGGCCCTTAGAAGGCCCATTGTTTATACGGCCCGTAGGAGGCCCATGGTAACTACAGTAAATATGTAGCCCATGGTTATTGGGCCTAGTTTTAAAAAAAAATTACTGCGGCCACTAGCAAATCGTGGAAAAAGAACTGCGCTGGCTACAAGCAAGCAAGTAAACAAGACAACAAGTAAATAAATAAGCAAGCAACTTACGCTAGGCTATCACGGCTATTACACATATTACATCCACTGGGCATCAAAGTTCGCCACCAGTGCCAATATAGGGAACAAAGCAGCATATCATATACACTGGTTGTCAAAGTTGGTGACCAGTGCAAATAAACGCCGCAGCAAAACAAGTCCAGAACTGAAACCACTTCAGAAGAGCTCAAGAAACAATATCCCGGGTACCCATAATGCTGGCAAGATGCTTAGCAAGCTTATTAACTTTCTCTTGTTTGGCGCTTAAATCCTCCAGCGCTTGTTGTTGCACCAGAAAGTACGCATCTGAATTCTGCAGGGACTTCCTCAGTCCTTCAGCTTCCTGTCACAGCACATCTGATCGATGTATTTCAACTTGAACTTGAGACTCAAGAAGACGAACTTATTCAGGCAGCGAGTTCGAAGAGCTTGTGCCAGTAGTAGTGGCCAGTAACTCAAACACTACATCAAGACAGGACTTTTGGATTCTCTCACTGTTGTCAAGATAGTTTTTATCAGCTTGCTTGGAGACCAACAGGGATGTCTCACTATCTTGAACCTTATCTGCATTACTACCTTTACCATTGCATAACGGGGTACTGTTCTCCAATATTTTTTCCGCATTCTAAAAGAGAAACAAGTAGACACATCACAGGTTTACCATGTTGTATATGAAACTCATTTTGGTAAATCAGTTAAGTAGTAAGGTGGACAGGATAACAGCATGAAACAAACATATATATATGTACCATGGTCACTTTATGGTCTATATCATTCTAGTTTGTGTTGCCAAATCAAGATAGAGACACAGTTCAAATAATATTTGTTCAAGACAAAGCAGAATAGACAGAATATAAGTGTGGGAAACTACAGAGTAATAACAACACTTGTAATGTGCATGACATGAGAACATAACTATTTATTCAATTGAAACTGAAATCAACATAGAGCAAGTTACAACAGCAAACCAGTTAAAGAAACAGGTTTAAAACATACCTATTGCGCCATTGGAGTTTCAGTTCCGTCCTTCAAATATGAAAATAGTTGGTATGAGTAAATACAGTGATGCAAGAGCAAAGGAGTATGAACCATAGCTACAGAACCTGACCTGAGAACAATTCTTCTTCTCCTTTAAGCGTTGAGTTGGGATTCGGAGTGGTGGTCCTCGTGCTTTGGGCACTGCAGTTCCCTTACTAACTACTCGTGTTTGGGTGCTCTGTGGTGGAGACGGTGCTGTGTCAACTGGCACTGGGTTACTATATGCTGGGGTTGGGGTTAGAAGGGGTGTAGCTGGTTCTCTGTCCAACTGGGTAGGGGTACAAAATCCGCGAGAGTCTGTGTTATGTGTGGTGGGGCCGGTTCTTGGACAAGTACAACCATGGTTCTATCTGCATCAACTGGTAGCACTATCTTTTCTGAAGACTGTATTGTTACTCCCTTAGATACTGCCATCACCCTCTCCAGTTCAAATGCCTGATAAACAAGAACTTTAATTGAATGTACAGACATTGTATGATAGATAGTTGCAATGGATAGTGAGGAATAAAAGAGGGCATGAAATAATTCACATTTATGTTGTCTAACCAAACAGGATAGCATGACACAATTTCACATATATGATGGCTAACTAAACAAGATAGCATGACACAATTTCACATTATGATGGCTAACTAAAAAAGATGAAAAGACATAGTTCAAAATATGATGACTATGTAAATAGGATGACATGATATAACTATATAATGTGTTTATTAAATAGGTTGGCATGCCAAAATTCACATACATGCAGCCTATGGAAACATGATAGCATGATATAATTCATGGATAGAATGACATAGTTCAAAATATAATGACTGTAAACACTAAACAGGATGAGATGATATAACTATATGATGTCTTTATCAAATGAGTTACCATGCCATAATTCAGATAGATGGTGTGTACGTAAACATGATGGCATGATATAATTCAAATATATGATTTATATAGTAAGCAAGTAAGCAGATGGCAATGCATATATGATGTACAAACTAAGCAATGCAAGACAACATGCATGACATGAGTAATATAACCCTGCCAAGTTTGAGCATAGACCTTAGGGGGGGGAAATAGGAGTGGTCATCAGTCTCTGAATCCTCCTCTGAGGAGCTCTCTGTAACCAGCAAGATGTCTGCTTCAGCAGGTAGCATTGTCTGCTCTGAATACCTTGTTTTCACTCCAGATACTTCCATCACCGCTTCAAATGGCTGATGCACAGGAAGAGTAGTTGAATATACAATCGTTGTTGACAAATGGAACACGTAATACAAATAAAATGATAGCATGATATAATTCACATACATGATGATTGGCTAAGCAGCATGGCATTGCATAATTCACATATATAATGCCTTGCAACAAGATAGCATTGCATAATTCACATATATAATGTCTTGCAAGAAGATGGCAATGCATAATTCAAATATATGGTAATTAGACACTAAACAAGTGGAATTCACACAAAGCATGTCGAAACTAATCAAATGACATAGCAATGCAAGACACCATACCCACGATACGAGCAACATAACCCTACCAAGTTAGAGCATACACCTCGGGGGGGAGTAGGACTGTTCATCTGTCTCTGAATCCTCCTCTGAGGAGCTATCCGTAACCAGCGAGATATGCGCTTCATCAGAGCATAGTCTGCTCTGAAGACCTTGTTTTCACTCCAGAATTCTCCATCACCATGTCAAATGGCTGACGCACATGAAGAGTAGTTGAATGTACCAACATTGTTGACAAATGTAATACGTAACGAAAAAAAGGATGGCCTGATATAATTCACATATAAGATGACTGGCTAAGAAGGATGGCATTGCAAAATTCACATATATGATGCATGGCTAAACAAGATGGCGTTGCATAATTCACATAAATGATGAATAAACTAAACAGATGGCATTCACACAAAGCATGTCGAAACTAAGCAGATGACATATTTGATGTATAAAGTAAGCAGTGCAAGGCACCATATGCATGATATAACCAACATCAGCATGCCAAGTTAGAGCGGAGACCTCAGGGGGTAAATAGGAGTGGTCTTCTCCTTCTGAATCCCCCTCAGAACAGATATCTTCCTCTCGATTACAATCTGAAATGAGTGGAGGGGGCTGCCTTTGCACCTACCATGGAGCGACGTCTGCATGAAATTTTATTGCCACGCAAGGCTCGTCTGTTTTGCTCTACAAGTTCAGTTCCATTGTGTACAATAACTGACATGCATAGGAATAAAACATAGTGAGATTATGTAAGGAGTGCATGCAGAAATCCAGAGTGATGGTAGCAACCCATGGATAGACCCAAAACCAATGATAGCAGGCAGATAATGGCTTCAGTTAAAAAATACAGATAATGGCTTCTTTACTATTTGTTTCCCACCCAACATGAAACTCGTAGTAGACACCAGAGATTAACCAGATAGTAGATAGATACTATTGATTGCGGCCCCGATATGTACCCCACAACCATTTAAAAACTCAAGTTTGACCATTATTTTGGAGCTGACTCGGAGGCTAATCGGTGAACAGGACGATAAAGTAGCATGTAATATTAAGCAATGCATAACGTAAGCAGACATGAAAGAGTGCGACCTCTCTTGCGGACCCGTGTAGTCCTCGAGGTCTGCTCGGTAGATGATGGTAATGTAGTTGTCATGGCTGCCGGCAGCGGGGAAGAAGATCTGTGGCAGCGAAAGACAGTCTCGAGGCCGGATCCCTGTTGCGCTGGACCCTTCTGTCGTTAGAGCAGCTAAGCTGGGGTGGACGATGGCGCAGCAGAAGCGGGACAAACCACACAAGGTTTTCTTTGATAACTATCTGTAAGAGAGGTAATTCTGTAAGGGCTTGTTTGAATTGGAAGATTCTAACAACGCAAGGATAGGAAATACACGGTAATAGGATAGGAATGCATTTGCAAAACAGAGAATTTAAAAACACAGGATTTCTGCCAATCTGGGTGTTTGGTTCACAAGAATTGGAAGATCACAGGATGCAAAGAAGCATGGTGAGGTTAAGTCAAACCATAAGAAAACGTATGGTTATAATGCTATTATGCTACTATCTCTTAGTCTTGTGCTTCATGAATAGGAATTTGAAAAGCAGGACAAGTGGATATTAAAATTCCTACAGTTTTTCTTTCAAGGAGACACTAAAGCAACAAATCCTACAGTTTTCCTTTGCTCCATTCCTTTGATCCAAATGCATGAATAGTAGTACCATAGGAAAGTTTCTAATTCCTATGTTTTTCCTTCACTTTTCCTTTCAAGCACTGGCGATTCTAGTAGGCAGGCTTGAGCAAGGAAAAGCCTACACTCAAAAAATGTTTTTGTGCTACTTCTACTACTTTGGACCCAGGCCACTACCCTACTAGCTCAACTCCGAGGCCCATCAACAAATGCACAGCTCAAATGCACAGAGATAAATAATGATGGCGTTCAAGTGAGTCCATCACGGATAGCTAAGTTGCCTAGTACCTCACTGCTTGTCATATAGTAGGAGAAACTAATCGTATTTCACGTTACTACGTGTGCTCAGTGGACAATATATATATAACACGTAGAGTACAAAAGAGATGCAACAAGTGTACAACCTCTTTGGCGAAGCCATGTCGATCTCAGCGTGATTGGGTTGGTCGGTGAGGATGCTCCGGCTGACTTGGTTGTCGGAGGACGGGAAGAAGATCTTAGGCATCTTGAGATGGAGCCCGGGGTACTGCTCCGCTGTTATGCAGGGTTTCGTCGTTGGAGCAGCTCCGGCGAGTTGTACGATGCCGAGGCTGAAGTAGGACAAGAGAGACAACGTTAACCTGAGTGGAATTCTAATAGCATCTCCAATAGATGACGTAAAATACATAACCACAAAGTGCTAGATGTAAAATACATCAGCCGCTCATCTCTGAACTTAACTGTCGAAACTGACTTTAACTGTCGAAACTGAACTTAACTGTCTAAACTGAATTTTGCTGTCAAAACTGAATTTTACTGTCGAAACTGAACGCACTAGTAGGGGTGAGGCTACACGTCAGTCGACTAAATTTTTCATCTTTGGTCAGTCGATTTTCCATCCGCTGGATACAAAATCAAGGGCCTGTAGTTCATCTTCAACCTCCACCCCCTTGAGCCGCCAGCCACCACCGGCCAAACTGCCCCCCCCCCCGCCGCCCCGCCCGCCCAGAAACCACTCCCCACCGCCGGTCCGCCGCCGCCCCGGCCATCCCTCTAGGCCCCCCGTGCTGAGCTTTTTCTCCGGCGATCCCCACGCCACCGCCCCACCATCGCCGGTGACCACCGCCCCCACCCTGAACCCTAAGATAGATAGTGGGGTACCTCTCCAGTGAGCCCCCCTCCCTGTTGTGGCTGGTTCTTCCTTAACTCTGGCGAGCCCCCCCTCCCCCACCCCCTGAAAATCGGCTGACCCAAAAGTCGATTCAGTCGACTGAAGTGTAGCTAAATCGGAGCAGCATCGCAAGCAAGAGCAAGAGCGAGAGCAGCAGCGCGAGCAAGAGCAAGAGCAGAACAAACAGGGGACCGAGAGCAAGAGCAGAGCAGCAACGTGGGCAAGAGCTAAAGCAGCAGCAGGTCCTACTGATGTGGACGTCGCTGCCGAGGGAGCGACGCCATGGAGGAAGTGGGCCGGCGACGCCGCCGTGGATGGAACCGCGCCATGTTGGCTTGGGACCGAGTATTGGTAGCACCGTGAGATCGAATCAAGAAGAAAATTGGGCGATTAGTGTACAACCTCTTTGGTGGCGCCGATTAGGCCTTAGCTTCATCCGAGGAAACAGTGATGATGCTGCTCTTCCGGTGGTGCAGGTGAAGATGGCGGTGTGGGAATGGAGGTGGCGCAAAACACGAGGGGAACGTCAGGGCAGCTCCTTGGAGGTGGAGGATGGGGTGTCTGAACCGGCGGGACAACGAGATCGACGACGGATCCTCATCCGGTACGGAGGATGAGGGACGTTGAGGTGTTGCTGTGGACGACGTCGTCGGGGAAGAGCCTGCGGCTGGGTGGCGGACGGAGGAGGGTGTGGGGCTTTGCGGGTTTTCGCGGCCTCGGTGTACGAATGGGTGAGCTGATGGGATGGGAGTGGGGAACCATGGCTTAGGGACGTGCTTGTCCGAAATGTGGGGTAAGTTATGCAAGTACCCTCATCGATTTGAGCTAGGCAGTTCTTTTGGTTCAGGGGTGTCATGGGCATCTCACGTGTCGGGATTTCGCAGGAGGTGGGAGTTTTCGCGCGCGTAGTAATTTTGGGATAGCAAGGCGCGGGTTGAGATGGAGGGAGTTTTGGCAGCACAACGAGACAAATATATATCTTAAATATTTTGGGATAACAAGGCGCGAGTTGAAATTTCCGGACAAGCCTAACGTGTACTGTACCAAATCAATTCACACTTCCGTCGACGAAAAAACAAAAAGAAATCAATTCGCACCACACATGAGAGTCTAGTCCCATGTACTGTACCAAATAAATTTGCACTACGAATGCCATTCAAAACATTGAATTCATGTTATGTTCAATTAAAATATTTCGCTACGTGTATAATGCATGCAACCTGCTACTCAAATGAACGTTTTAGTGCATTCCAAACATATATACCACCACTTCAATATGAACTAAATTTGAAGTCGTTTCTCCATTTGAATAAGATCTACAATAATGATTGTTGTGAAGTCAAACCATTTGAATTCGTTTCTCTATTTTAATAAGATCTACAATCATCATTATTGTCAAGTTAAACCATCGTTTATGTATTATCTTCACAGCACACCACATGATTACTGTCGAGTTAGATATGAACTATGTGTACTGTATGAACTCGAACTCGACTTTTTGAATCCACTTTATGTTGATTTCAAATCACAGTACATTTCAAGCTCTAGCTAGATCTTCATAATCTAAACCATGTCTCATATGTATAATGTGTTTATCACATAATGTATGGTGCCCCGCCCCCTACGCCTACAAGTATTTAGATGTGAGTTGCAAACGCCACACATTACCACAAATTCAAATAAAATGTTAGATTGTTCGATATATAGTATTGTTTAGATTGTTCGATATTTACTTGTAAGCTGCAAACGCCACACATTATCACAAATTGAAATAAAATGTGAGATTGTTCGATGTATAGTATGGTTTAGATTGTTCGATATTTAGCTATGAGTTGCAAACGCCATGCATTATCACATTATGGTATAACATGTGCAAAACAACAGCACGTGTATCACCGCTATATTCATTCATGCATATGTTTATATCACTATGATCTCCTATTCAAATATATGAATCCACTTTCATATCAAATTATGATCTTTGTTAGTCTCTTACACCCACACAATCCTCTAACCTTTGTAGATAGCACTAACTTTCTCTCATGCATGCACACGCTATCGTGGGAGCAAGTCTGACAGTAAGAATAGGGGGTACGTAGGAGGAGGCAAGGCCCTAGCTACGGCGAGGTTGTGCACGCAAGCTTTACGAGTTCAGGCCCTTCTCGGAGGAAGTAATAGCCCTACGTCTTGGTGCCCGGAGGCTTAGTCGATAGGATTATATGTGAGAGTTATAGGGGGTGTGAACCCTTGTGCCAGAGGAGGGGGGTGGCCTATATAGAGTGCGCCGGACCCCTCCAGCCCTCAGTTACACAGGGTTCAATGTACGTCAAAATTGGGCGTTACTGGTAATGCTAGATATAAATGACTATTAATGATCTTTAAGACTACGGAGTGAACGCCTAACCGTTGCCATCCTGGGGTGGCTTTAGCTCTTCTGTAATCCGAGTGATTCTTCGTGTGGTCGAGTGACTCTATCTTGGTCGAGTGGAATTGGGATATCCGAGTGGCATAGCTGGTCGAGTGGATTGCACTCCAAGGTGATTTCAATCGGTATCTTCTATTGTTCTTTGAATGTTCTTGACTCTAGGGTAATGTCCTTGGGTAGGACGCCTAGGTCAGGCCTATGACCCTACCCTAGGTACATGTCATCGTCATTAGCCCCCGAATGGATTGAGGTCCGAGTGAAAAAAGAGTTGAAGTCGGTTCCGACTCGATTCCATGTTTCGGAGGCATTTTTACTGGAATCTGGGAATCATGCTGAAGCTTTCAACCTTGTTTCAGTCACCTTGATCAATTCAGAGGCCGTCGAGTGAAATTATGTTGATAGTCTTCGAGTGTGTTATGGTGCAAAATCTTCAGCGTGATTGGTTACTCAGTGGTTCCCAGATCTCATGGGATTCGAAATTTTAGAGAAGCGCGCGGGACGTAGCATGCCGTAGTAATCAGAGCGAGTAGACAGGGGCGCCTCGATCTCCACGCCACATTTTCCGCCACATATCGGGTGAGCGACTGTTGCGGGATATTACAGGATTGCTCGAGCCCACGGCTCAGCCACTCGGAAGCAGGCCCATAAAATTCGTCGAGGCCGATGCGATGTACAGTACGCCTCATTTAATCCCTTCTTCCTCCGCTCATCCACCACGCCTTCTTCTACTCTCGTTGCCCTCGCTCGGCCTGTGTGCACTCCGCCGCCATGGTGAAGGATAAGATGGCGGCCTTGGAGCGCGCGATGAAGGCGACGGCGGCAGTGAAAGGCAAGAAGATGACTCGGGGGACGTCATCGCGGTCCGGTATGCCGCCTGGCTGGATCCAGTGGGACTGGATTCGCTCCACCGTCGAGCGGGAAGATTTGGAGAAGCTCGCTGAGGACAGCATGATTGTCGTTGGATCTTGGAGGTTGCCAGAGGGGGAATCTGAACCTCAGCCACGCGAGGGTGAGCGTGTCCTCCTCACCACCCATGTCGACCGAGGTCTTTCTCTTCCCCCACATCCATTCTTTAGGGGTTTCTTGAACTTTTTTGATGCCCAAATCCACCATTTCCCCCAAACACAATCACATATCTTGCTGCATATATCTCATTGTGCGAAAACTTCTTGGGTTGCCAACCGCACTGGGGTCTCTTCAAACACATCTTCACATGTCGTTCTCAAACGATGAAGAAAGCAAATCCGACTGACGAAAAGAGGCACGTGATCCAAATGTGTGGGGGTTTGGGGATTAAAACTAGGGGTAGAAGTACTTTCCCTTCCATAACCCTTCCCGAGTCAGTCCGAGGATGGTAGTCGACTTGGTTCTACTGCAAGGACATCCCAACTCCTGGCCAGTCGACTGGTCTCCCCCTTCCACTATGGAGCGACTCCGCCAACCTTCTTCGCTGACCGTGACCACAGAGGAGAAAGGCGAGGTTTCACTTTTAGTCGACCAGGTTGTCAAATTAGTCTGGGAGGGTGTGACTGGCATGGACCTGCTGGAGGTGTTCCTCAATCGACGCATCCAGCCTCTCCAAGCCCGTGACCACCTGATGTGGATGTACTCGGGCACTGACGACACCGCTCGGGACCACCCAGAGGAGGTCACCGAGGAGACAGTGCCTCAGTGGCTGAGGAGCATAACCGGGAACAAGGATAACCCCAGGGGGTCCAGGAGGGTTCTGCCATTTGATGCTAAGCATGAGCCCGAAGTGGACAGGCTCAAAATACTAAGTGTTTTCTCTCTTTCATTTGCAATTGCTCTTGAATCCGACTGATTTTTGTCGACTTGTGCCTTACAGATTTACACCAAGATGTACTCGATGCCAAACGGTGAACAACTTCAGGAGGGAGAGGAGAGCAAGGGCGAAAGCGCCCACTGGCAATCTGAAGACGAAAGTGATGAAGACAGCGAAGATTCCGGTAGTAGTGAGGAGGTCGAGTCGCCGCCCCGCTCTGACCGGCGTTCCAAGCAGTCGCATGATCCAGCGGGTGGGCGTGGCAAAGCAGCCCCGCCAAGTACGCAGGTTCCGAAGCGCACTCGGACGTCTACTCCTGAGCCATCAGAGAAGCCCGCGAAGCAGCCCAAGGTTGTGCCGCCGAAGCCCTGGAAGGCCCAGCCCAAGATCAAGGTGGAAGTTCCTGTTGCTTCTGCGTAAGCGTTTCTCCTCTCTGTTTTTGTTTTGCTTGGGAACTTCCATGTTATTCTCGACTCATTCGCTTGCTTGACCGAGTGAGTTTTGCAGTTTTCAGTGCTAATACTTCTGGGACGTCTATGGATATTGACAAGGATCAAAATGATGAGGAAACTGCGGACGCGGCCACCTCTCGACCAGGTACAGCTCCATAGTTATGCTCTTACTTTGTCAACTGTTCTGGCGGTTAACTGAATGTTTTACAGTCGAGTGTTTTTGTAGCGCCACCAAACGTTATTGAACTTCCAGACGATGATGACCACGAAGAAGTGCCCCAAAGGACCACAGGGAGAAGAGGCAGAACTCTAGGCAAGAAGGTGCCTGCTAGCAAGGTGTCTCACTCGACATCAACATCAGATGCAGTCGCTCAGCAACTTGGTGATCCAGTTCGGACTTCTGTTTCTTTTGCTGACCCTGTGTCGACTGTCCAGCCTTCGGTGTGGACTGCTCAGCCCTCTGTTCCGACTGCTCGACTTCAAGCTTTAGTTCCTCCAGTTACCTCGTCTGTTCCACCAACTCCTCTTTTTGCTACTCATCATGTCCCGGAGGACCAAGTAGGCGCTGCCAAGGAAGCCATGATCCAACCAGGCTTGATGATGGAGCGAATGAAGGTGGTGTACGAGACCAGCAAGGCCGCCTATGATGCCAGCTCTGCCCTTCAAGCCAACGTCCAAGTAAGTGGGATTGTAAGTTGATTTCCAAGTCGTCTTTCAGCTTGATCTTTGCTCTGTTAGGATAGCTACTTGAAAATTGATGCTTTATTATTTGTAAAATGTCCGTGGATGAGCATTTTGGAACCTTTAATGTGCATCTATCGTGAGTCTGCACCTTGCATCCGCTCACCCACTGGGTGTTTTGATTTTTGCTATGTAGCTCTTTCAATTGAGTCGACCAGGTGTCGAGTGATCTCTTGAACCAGTGGGGGCATGCTGAGTGCACCCACTGGGTGTACTCCCCGAGACCGCCGTCGAATGTTTGATTCGGCGGGGGTCTTTGCGAAGTGTTTGTTTGTAGTACTTTCACTCGGTCTAGACGGATCGTTTCGAGTGAACTCTGAACCGGTGGGGGCACGAAGAGTGCACCCACTGGGTGTAGTCCCCGAGACCGAGGTCGACTGTGGGCAGTCGGCTGTGGTCTGAGAACAAATGTTGTCGTTTTTTAAACTCCTTCCACTGATACTGGGCATACCCCGTTGAGTGGGAAATCGAACCAGTAGTGGCACGCCAAGTGCACCCACTGGGTGTAGTCCCCAAGACTACCGTTGAATATTTGATTCGACGGTAGTCTTTAGAGCTCTTTTGCCATAATCATCTGCTCTTTGCATCTTATCACTCGGAAGTGACTGACCCTTGTTTCTGTTGACTGACTTGTCTTGTTGTTTACTGCAGAAATCCTGTGGTCTTGGAACCAAGTTTGCTGATCTGGAGAGGAAGCAGATCCAACTCAATCTCGACCAGGAGCTGGGCAAGGAGAATTTGAAAAAAGCCAAGGATGAAGCGGCTTCCATGGGAGGTAATAACTTGTCGACTGTCCACCTTGTCATCTTTTCTTTTCGTCTTTTGAACCAACTGACTCCACTCGAACAGATGTGCATAGTGTAAACCGACAACTCCAAGCTCGTCTGAAGAATGTTATTTCTTTAGACAAAATGAAGCAGGCTCTGGAGACGGCGCGAGAAGAGAACTGAACTTGCTGATAAGAAACTGGCTTCAGTCGGCAAGTTGGAAGAAGAGAACGCCAAGTTGAAGACTGTTGTTGATGAAGCGAATAAAGAAGTTGTGCAGCTGAAGGAGGAGAAGGTGGCCTTGACCGACAAGGTCGAAGTTCTCACTCGGTAGAGAGACGAACTGGAGACTTATCTGGGAGGCCTTGCCAAGAAGATGTTCCTTATGCTTGAAGTTACTTTCCCTTGTCCGACTGATTTGCAAAAAACTTTTCCATTATGTTAATGTAGCTTCAATGCCTCTTTGTGTGTGCAGAATTCTGCCAAAACTTTGAGGAAGAAACTGGGCAGATTGAGACAGGTTTGGATCCTATCAATTCTCCCACCAAGGACGAAGCTGCAATGAATGTGCTGCGACTGGAATCCCGCCTCGCCAATGTTTTGGACTATCTTGCCCAACTGAAAGTGGCAGTGTCGCGGATCGACACGGAGCTCTGGCTAGGTGCGACGTTCCAGAACGATCTCGAGTCTCTGATGACTCGACTCAATGAAATCCCTGGCCGAGTGCAGGCATGGAAGAAGTCATCTTCTCGCTGCAGCACTGACGTGACTCTGTCTCTGGTCCGTGTTCATTGCAAGGAAGCCAAAGAAGAGAAGCCGGTGGCTCTCAAGGTTGCCAACACCAAGAAGCTTCAATTCCAATCCTTCATGGAGACCTTCATCGACGCTGCTACTCGTTATGCAGACGGCATCGACCTTGATAGTTTCGTCGAGCCAGCAAGCCATACTCTTGCCGAATGAAAACTTGATAACATGATTCTATTTGCCTCAAAATCCCGAGTGATCTTGAAATCGTTAAAACTCTTTCGGTCCTGACGCCCGAGTACTTCTGCCGATGGCTTTTGAAACTTCATGGATTTATCCGAGCTTGGTTTCTTTATTTGTACTGCCTTCTAATTTCTTGACTTAGGCGAATCTAGGATCGTGGTTCAGTTTCCGAGTGAGAGCATTGCTCTCTACTCGGAGTAGTCGTTGTACTTGTGGCGCAACTCAGTGTGCAACCATACGTTGTACTTGTGGTGCAGCTCAGAGTGCAACCATACGTTGTACTTGTGGCGCAGCTCAGAGTACGTGGCCAAGTCTCCGAGTGAGAGGGTTGCTCTTCACTTGGAGTATGTTTTGTAAATTAGGCGAGTGCGGGATCGCAGCTAAGCCTCCGAGTGAGAGGGTTGCTCTTCACTTGGAGTGTGTTTTGTAACTTAGGCGAGTACGGGATCACAGCTAACCCCTGAGTGAGAGGGTTGCTCTTCACTTGGAGTGTTCTTAAAACTTAGGTGAGTACGGGATCGCAGCTAAGCCCCCGAGTGAGAGGTTTGCTCTTCACTCGGAGTGTTTTTAATACTTAGGCGAGTACGGGATCGCAGCTAAGCCTCCAAGTGAGAGGGTTTCTCTTCCCTCAGAGTGTTTTCGAAACTTAGGCGAGTACGGGATCGCAGCTAAGCCGCCGAGTGAGAGGGTTGCTCTTCACTCGGTGTGTGTTTTGTAACTTAGGCGAGTATGGGATCACAGCTAAGCCCCCGAGTGAGAGGGTTGCTCTTCACTCGGAGTGTTTTTGAAACTTAGGCGAGTACATGATCACAGCTAAGCCTCCGCGTGAGAGGGTTGCTCTTCACTCGGAGTGTTTTTGTAACTTCGGCGAGTACGGGGTCGCAGCTAAGCCCCCGATTGAGAGGGTTGCTCTTCACTCGGAGTGTTTTTGAAACTTAGGCGAGTACGGGATCGGAGCTAAGCCTACGAGTGAGAGGGTTGCTCTTCACTTGGAGTGTTTTTAAAACTTACGCGAGTACGGGATCGCAGCTAAGCCTCCGAGTGAGAGGGTTGCTCTTCACTCGGAGTGTGTTTTGTAACTTAGGCAAGTACGGGATCGCAGCTAAGCCCCCGAGTGAGAGGATTGCTCTTCACTCGGAGTGTTTTTTGTAACTTAGGCTAGTACGGGGTCACAGCTAAGCCCCCGAGTGAGAGGGTTGCTCTTCACTCGGAGTGTTTTTGAAACTTAGGCGAATCAGGTTCGCAGTTAAGCCCCTGAGTGAGAGGGTTTTTCTTCACTTGGTGTGTTTTTGAAACTTAGGCGAATCGGGTTCGCGGCTAAGCCACCCACTGGGGGATTTGAACACATATGTTCATGTGGTAACAATCATTAAGATACTGCAAAAAATCATGTCTTTGACAAGCGAACTGAAGGATTCTTATTACAACTCGTCGATTTGAGTGTTTAGGTATAAAAACGGCGGAGCAGTGATAACCCACAAGTATAGGGGATCGCAACAGTTTTCGAGGGTAGAGTATTCAATCCAAATTTGTTGATTCGACACAAGGGGAGCCAAAGAATATTCTCAAGTATTAGCGGCTGAGTTGTCAATTCAACCACACCTGAAAGACTTAACATCTGCAGCAAAATATTTAGTAGCAAAGTAGTATGGAAGTAACGGTAACAGTGGCAAAAGTAACAGTAGCAGTTTTTGTAGTAATCGTAACAGTGGCAACGGAAAAGTAACTAAGCAAAGATCAATATGTGAAAAGCTCATAGGCAATGGATCAGTGATGGATAATTATGTCGTATGTGATTCCTCATGCAATAGTTATAACATAGGGTGACACAGAACTAGCTCTAGTTCATCAATGTAATGTAGGCATGTATTCCAAATATAGTCATATGTGCTTATGGAAAAGAACTTGCATAACATCTTTTGTCCTACCCTCGCATGGCAGCGGGGTCCTATTGGAAACTAAGGGATATTAGGCCTCCTTTTAATAGAGTACCGGACCAAAGCATTAACACTTAGTGAATACATGGACTCCTCAAACTACGGTCATCACCGAGAGTGGTCCCGATTATTGTCACTTCGGATCCCGTACATGGACAAGCATTGAGCATTAAGCATAGCAAAGTCATAGCAAAGTCATACCAACATCAATCTTAGAACATAATGGATACTAGGGATCAAACCCTAACAAACCTAACTCGATTACATGGTAAATCTCATCCAACCCATCACCGTCCAGCAAGCCTACGATGGGATTACTCACGCACGGCGGTGAGCATCATGAAATTGGTGATGGAGGATGGTTGATGATGACGACGGCGACGGGTTCCCCTCTCCGGAGCCCCGAACGGACTCCGGATCAGCCCTCCCGAGGAAGATTAGGGCTTGGCGGCGGCTCCATATCGTAAAACACGATGAATCCTTCTCTCTGATTTTTTTCTCCCCGAACGTGAATATATGGAGTTGGGGTTGAGGTCGGTGGAGTCCCAGGGGGCCCACGAGGCAGGGGGCGCGCCCCAAGGATGGTTTAATCGGCTCTGCTATACGGGTTGCAGCTACAAGATTCTGGACTGGGGTGCGATATACCTGAGGCTCAGGCGGAAACAATTGTCGATGACGTCGACTGGATTCGGGGATCTGCCGGCGGGCGCATTCGTCGAGTGAATGTTGAAGGTTCTCGACACGCGTGCACTCAGCCAAGGTGGCCAGGCGCGTGGCCTCCAAGGCCCGAGCCTCGGAGGTCTCCCGCACGATGGGGTCTGGAGCACCTCCATGTTGCAGCAATGCAACTCTTCCCTCTGCTCCGAAGTGAGGGCTTGATGTTCATACTCGTCATGAATGTACGACGGGCCATCACCGCCGCCACCACCATTGCGACTTAACCCAGGCGGACTATGAGGCGTGTCGACCATGAGCACTTCTGCTGCGGGGTCGCTGCTTCCGCACTCTGAAAGAGTGTCCGCGGAGCAAGTCGAATGGATCGTAGAGAGATTCGTCGGGCTCGATTGCCGTGACCTGAGGGGTGACCGACTGGCGGGCCACCGCATGCTTCACCCACTGCTAGAGCCGCAATCGACCAGATCGCTTGCGACGGCGTACAGCTGGACGAGTGGTCGAGGCGAGAACCGACCGATACTGGGTCGATGGCTGCCGCAGGAGGACACCACAGGCACTCGCATGGAAGTGCGCCGCCCCGCGGATGGGAAGGGCCTCAACGTCGAGGGGGGCCTCTTGGAGCCAGGTAGAGTCGTCGGTGATGAAAATGAGCGCGCCGAGACGGATCTCGTGACTCAAAGCCAAACCACCGCCGGAAACCATGTTGATGGAGATGGGAAAAACCGCAACCTCACGGGAAATCGCTAAGACGCCTGCCCCACGGTGGGCGCCAACTGTTGTGGGAGCAAGTCTGACAGTAAGAATAGGGGTTATGTAGGAGAAGGCAAGGCCCTAGCTATGGCGAGGTTGTGCACGCAAGGTTTACGAGTTCAGGCCCTTCTCAAAGGAAGTAATAGCCCTACGTCTTGGTGCCCAGAGGATTAGTCAATTGGATTATGCGCGAGAGTTACAGGGGGTGCGAACCCTTGTGCCAGAGGAGGGGGTGGCTTATATAGATTGTGCCGGACCCCTCCAGCACTCAGTTACACAGGGTTCAATGTACGTTAAGACAGGGCGTTACTGGTAACGCTAGATATAAATCACTATTAATGATCTTTAAGACTACTGAGTGAACGCCTGATCGTTGCCATCCTGGGGTGGCTTTAGATCTTCTGTAATCCGAGTGATTCTTTGTGTGGTTGAGTGACTCTATCTTGGTCGAGTGGAATTGGGATATCCGAGTGGCATTGCTGGTCAAGTGGATTGCACTCCAAGGTGATTTCAGTCGGTATCTTCTGTTGTTCTTTGAATGTTCTCGACTCTAGGGTAATGTCCTTGGGTAGGACGCCTAGGTCAGGCCTATGACCCTACCCTAGGTACATGTCATCGTCACACGCCCTCCTCGCCCTCCCCCTCCCTCAGCATTCTATCCATGCGCACATTCATTGTTTTTCTTTAGGTCGTTCTCCCACAGTCTCTACAACTCCTTTCCGACACACACCAATCGATAAACCTCTCCAGCGATGTCTGCCTACAACATACACACGCACCTTCCATCTCCTCCTTTATGTGTCCATACCTCGTGTCTCTCATACGGTCCCACACACGTGTAAACTCTCGCCCCTCTTTTCATCGATCTCACAATCGCACACTCCTCCCCCTATCTATCTAGTAGCTAGGCCTCTCACACCACCTCCTAGCTCCATTCTCTCTGTCTATCCGTCTCGCTAGGCCTTATTTGCCTCTAACAAATGGATGTACACCGACCGATCTCCCGCTATACATATAGCTAGCTAGGTCATTATAACTCGTTTTTTCCCACGCGTCGATCGATCTACCTAATTAGTTATGTCTCTCCCTTCCTCCGACAAAAAACAATTGATCTACCGATCTAGTTAGGTTTGCTTACCAAACACATGGTTCCCCTTCATCAACCATGCATGCGTCCCGACACATGTATCACGCACAGGCACACACAGAAACACATCCCCACTCTTATTGATAATATTGCAGTTCTACCCTCAGTTTGTCTAGTAGGCCTCTCCCACCATCTTCGAGAAGCAACTCCATCACCCATCCAGCACTCTACCCCTCTCCCTCCATCTCTCTCCTCTCTCTCTCTCTCTCTGTCCCAACCTATTTCCCGTCCTTCAGTTATGTATGGATGTCGACCGATCTCCCTCAAGACATAGCTGGGTCTCTCCTTCTTAACACATATACGAGTCATTCTACCTCTCTAGTTAGGTCTCTACCTCCCCCCACCCCCCACACACACACACTGATACATCGAGCGCTCTAGTCATGTCTCCCTGCCACACACAAACTTGGCATGTGCCCTCTGACGTTCCGGTAGGTCAGTCCCCCTATATCTTTGACTTGCACACACACCATTTCGATGGCTCTCTTCATCGATCTCGCACCCACCCACTTGTCGACTCTATCAATATCTATGACCCCTCCCTCTCTTCTCGTGGATCGCCCCCTCTATATATGATATATATAGGCCTCTATTTCACACACATTGCATGTGTCAAATTTTTGTTCGAGATATCATCGACACATATTCCCACAAATACATCCACGAAATCCCCCCCCCCAACAAAAAACACTCACGAACGCACACGACATCTTTCTAGGTTTGAATCTCTCTCACACACACACCCACGTAGGTGGGGGACGTGCACGAAGAGAAGAGGTGGACGCACGACGCACGTACTCCCGTCTCTTTCCCAACCACACCCCCGTGGGTACACGGTGGAGCTCATTTCTGTACGAAAAGGCAGCCCACGTGGTAATTTGACACGTGTACTTGTTGTCCACTTGATGGAGGATCATCTACCACGGGTAAACAAACAAATTGCGACTTGACGTGTTATGTTAAAAAAGAGGCAAACCATGTGGGGCCTACGTTAGAGGCAAGGCTCTATACACTGGAGATGCTGTGTACGCATTACTTTTGATGTGTCCCGTCAACTCGTAGAAGGAGGAGAAGCTTGCTTAGTACGCCGTCTTCTCCGCCCACGGGCGCGGTGGCTCGCAGGATGAGGTGAAGCCCGCTCCCTCGCCCACGCGCGCGGTGGCTCGCAGGACGAGGAGAAAATTTTACTACTCCCTCCGTTTATTCCTCCTCCCTACCTTGGTTAGAGAGATTATCATATTGTTTGAAATATATGTCCTTTAGTAGATTTCAATATGAACTACTAGTACATACTCCAAACACTGATGTATATAGACTTATTTTAGAGTGTACATTCACTCATTTTGCTCCGTATGTAGTCCATATTGAAACGGACGTAATAGTAAGCACTCTCCCTCACCCCTCGACCCTCGCCCACATGGTGGACGTGCAGCAATACATTCGGTATCAGATAGCAAGAACGATATATACTACAGTACCATTATTGCTCGACTTCCTGAAGAGGCGAAGAGCCAATCGCAAGGTTAATATTTTGGAGATGCCAAGCGCAAGGTTTATAGGAGAACGAGTAGTAGTAGTACTAGTAGTACGTACCAGTGGTACATACTGTGAGGAAGAAGGCAACAAGACGTATGTTTTGCGTGATAGTCTCTTCTTACAGGATGTGCTAGACCTAGTGGACCTCATTTTTGCAATGGGACTACTCCCTATCATAGATGGCACGATTCAGAGTGGTGGGTAGCGGGCATAATTCAGAGCTGCTTAGTCTTAATCCCCATGAAGAAGTACCATCGAAAGGAATAGCCATCTGCTACAAGTGCTCCTATGTAAAATGAATAAATGAGACAAAAAGAGGAAGAGACAAAGTAAAAAAAATCACCAGCCTTAGATCCAGCCCTATTGTATCAGTGAATGATATTTCTACGTCGTGATTGACATGGCTATATTACTAACCATGCTACGGAGGTAGAAGCGGATTTTTATTTATTCACGGAGGTAGCGGCGGATGGATATTCAACGAGGAGTAAAATGATGGTTGCTTCCTCGGTCAAACATAGAGAAAGGTGGGCCTCGTGGTTTCACGGCTTATTAGTCATTATTACTGCTTATACTCTTTGCCCATATATAATAACCGCGTGGTAGTACAGTAGTGGGTTATACTTTTAATAACCATACTCGAAGAGAAGAGGTGCACGCACCCACACACATAGTGTACTAGAAGCACTCTTTGCGTCTTTTGCGTCTTCCCCAACCACACACGTGACAAGGTGGAGCTCATTTATGTAAGATAATGCAGCCCACGTGATAATTTGACGCGTCTAGTAGTAGTTACTCACTTATAAATAATGGAGGGTCGGGAACCACGCATGATCGGTGCCGTGTCCTTTAGAAATAAAGTTTTTTTGTCTTCAGTGGCACGTACACAATATAAATAGGTTCATATGGAGAGAAAAGGAAACCGCTCCACTATATACATAGCCAGGACGAGCCTACACGGTTGCTTGCTGGGGTTGCTCTCTTCACACTCTCTCGCACAAAACAATGGTGGCCACATCTCTAACATCTGGGCGGATCACGTCCACCGGGGGAAGGGGTGGATGCTTAGTGTAGATGTGGTCGCCGTCACCGACGGCGAAAACCCACTGTCGGCACGTCCCGATTAGGGGTCCCCGCCATTCTCTCTCACAAAGCTGGTGAGGTTGCCTTCGTCCCTTGCTCACTGCCGCGACATGGGCAGTTGCCACCTCCCGCCGCCCTCCTCTAGGTTGAGCTCCGTCCCGACATCCCTCAGGTACAATTTCCTTTACAGCCGGCTTGCACCACTGCCCCAGCTACCCACATAACTCCATGTGCATATTTCTCTACTTCTTTGCCCCGCACATACCTCTACTGGCTTATACGTACTATATTTGTGATGAGTTTATGTCTCATCAACTAGTCCCAGTAATCTTATTCTAATCACGCTTCTTCAATTTCTTTGCCACAGGGATGCTCATCTCGATTTGGGTGAAACTGCACAAAATGATCTGATAGTCAAAGGGTTGCAAACTCCATTTCTTGGGAAGGTCCAATGTTGCCAGCAAATTTAAGCCTGGTTAGGGTTTACGGTTCACGGGCTAGGGACTGCATGGATCGTTTTTTTCTTTAGCTGCCTCTGTTCCAAAATAAGTGTCAACTTTAGTAGTAGTACAACTTTGTACTAAAGTTTGCATAAAGTTGAGAAACTTATTTTGGAACGGAAGGAGTACATATTGGCTATGATCTGTCAATCATTGAGATGCAATAGCATGCATGTTAGTCTCCTTCGTATTCGATGAAATGTTGTAACAGGCAACCTTGGACGCAAGATACATGAAACAGTAGCTGGAAGCTTCATAGCACTGTACAAATTTATCTCGCTGAGAAATTACAGTACGTACTATACTAGTACTATGTAAAGAGTTAGGTGTCGCACGGTGTCCAGAAAATATGGTGATAGTGTGAGGTGGGCCATGTAATCACTGAGCCTGCATGTTTTCACTGCTTTCGCACTCCTCCGATGTAAGAATGGAGAAAATTGTAATCTAGTACCTCCTTTCACCGAAAGCGTGGGACATCCAGTAGTCGTACCACCTCAATAATAATGACCAATGAGCCGTCAAATCACATAGACCCGGCAGTAAGTTGGACAGACGAAGCAACCATCACTCTTGAATCTGATTCTCCCTTCAACGCAGGCGCCAGTGAGAGGTCGCGTCCGCTCTGCCTGGGAATGAATGCGGCACCGATTCTTTGGAGCAGTGCAGATTGTTTCGGGCGGGAAGCACACGCGGGCAATGGAGGGGCTTTGGGTGGGCCAGGTTGGTCAGGAGCGGCCGTGGCAGCTGTCCGCCTGTCCCGACCGGACGCCCGGAAACGGGAGGATGCACCGACTCTCGTGGCTAAATCGTACACTACACACCATCTCTCTATAGGAGTAGGTAGATGTGTCCGCCCACGCACACAGGTTCATAGAATAGGAATATCATGCGAGTGTGAAGCCACAGGACGTGAGATACAAATGGAGTACGTACAAGAAGAGAAGAGCTGACGAATATTCCATCAAACCTAGACTGAGGAGTAGTACTCCCCCCGTCTAGGTGTTAAGTCATCTTATGAAAATCAGATATTCCCAAAATGTTTACGTGTCGTCCACTAACTTCTCATCTCAATCCCCTCCTGGCCTCGTTGCTAGCGAGCGTTGTTACTTAGGGAGTGTTTGGATCCTTAGCAAGAACAGTTTATAGCCTAGCCGGGAAAGGTTAGGCGTTTGGAACTATTAAAATATGTTAGCTTTTGTGGGCCAGCTAGCTTGGGTGTGCTAGAAAAACCTTGCTAGCTCAGGAGAGCCAGATCTGCTCGCTTCCGACGGCAAACTTCGCTCATGGAAAAATCGGCGACCCACTAATGACAACAATTTTCACGGGGTAAGTCTGGTAAGAAAAAGAACTAAACCGTTTGACCAGGCAAGGTTGGCAAAGCGAAAGCTGGCTAGCTAGGCTAGCCGAGCAATTTCCTTACTAAGGCAGCCATAGTGGGAGTAACTTAGGTAGTAACATAGCACATGCCAAAAAATTGCTTATGTGGCATGGAGTTAATGAGGAAAGAGATGCTTGTGGTAACATAATATGTTACTATAACATAACACACCCCGAGGTAACATGAGTCTATATCTCAATTAATGAACACTTGCATGTTACCATCCATATGTGACTACTCACTATGAAGGTAGTAACATAGACTAGTAACATATGCATGTTACTAGTCCAAGTTACTCACCACTATGACCAGCCTAAGCAATGTAACCAAATGCTCCTTACTCTGCCTTGTTATCTCCCCCGGAAACCCAATGCATGGAGCGCAACTACGCGTTGATCAGTCGAGATATCAAAGTCGGCTTGCATGCGAGTTAATACGTGGCCCAGCACGGTAGCTAAAACGGCATCTCTTACTCCCTCCGTTCCAAAATATAGTGTGTCCTCGGTTTTCATGCTTCAACTTTGACCATAAATTTAACCAACGAGACCGACTGCGGCAGGAGTAAAAGTTATACCAATGAATTCGTATTCAAAAGAACTTTTCAATTATATAATTTTTGCTCCTGCCGCAGTTGGTCTCGTTGGTTAAATTTATGGTCAAAGTTGAACCTCGGGAAGCGTGGGCGCACTATATTTTGGAACGGAGGGAGTGTGATTAATTGTTGTGTTTAGAGATAGAAATGAGGGCTTTGATTGGAGGAAGGACCGATCAAGTTTCTCCTTCTCCTCCAATCTGCTTGCACCTTGGTCCTGCTGCACCTTCTAACGTGACTTATTACACCTAGACGGAGGGAGTAGTACGAGATACGGTGGCACACTGCACTACAAAAAAATACACTTCCGTGATGATACGTGTTTGTCACAGTAGGTCGCGTTTTTTGTCATGCATGTACATTGCTACCTCTTGAGCACTGCGTTGGTTTTCCCTTGAAGAGGAAAGGGTGATGCAGCAAAGTAGCGTAAGTATTTCCCTCAGTTTTTCGGAACCAAGGTATCAATCCAGTAGGAGGCTACGCGCGAGTCCCTCGCACCTACACAAACAAATAAATCCTCGCAACCAACGCGATAAGGGGTTGTCAATCCCTACACGGTCACTTACGAGAGTGAGATAATATTTTTGGTATTTTTGTGATAAAGATGCAAAGTAAAGTAAACAAAATAAAAACGGTAAAAGAAATAGCTAAGTGTTGGAAGATTAATATGATGGAAAATAGACCCGGGGGCCATAGGTTTCACTAGTGTCTTCTCTCAAGAGCATAAGTATTTTACGGTGGGTGAACAAATTACTGTTGAGCAATTGACAGAATTGAGCATAGTTATGACAATATCTAGGTATGATCATGTATATAGGCATCACATCCGAGACAAGTAGACCGACTCCTGCCTGCGTCTACTACTATTACTCCACACATCGACCGCTATCCAGCATGCATCTAGAGTATTAAGTTCATAAGAACATAGTAATGTTTTAAGCAAGATGACATGATGTAGAGGGATAAATTCATGCAATATGATAAAAAAACCATCTTGTTATCCTCGATGGCAACAATACAATACGTGCCTTGCTTCCCCTACTGTCACTGGGAAAGGACATCGCAAGATTGAACCCAAAGCTAAGCACTTCTCCCATTGCAAGAAAGATCAATCTAGTAGGCCAAACCAAACTGATAATTCGAAGAGACTTGCAAAGATAACCAATCATACATAAAAGAATTCAGAAGATTCAAATATTGTTCATAGATAAACTTAATCATAAACCCACAATTCATCGGTCTCAGCAAACACACCGGAAAAGAAGATTACATCGAATAGATCTCCACGAGAGAGGGGGAGAACATTGTCTTGAGATCCAAAAAGAGAGAAGAAGCCATCTAGCTAATAACTATGGACCCGAAGGTCTGAGGTAAACTACTCACACTTCATCGGAGAGGCTATGGTGTTGATGTAGAAGCCCTCCGTGATCGATACCCCTTCCGGCGGAGCTCCGGAACAGGCCCCAAGATGGGATCTCGTAGGTACAGAAGGTTGCGGCAGTGGAATTAGGTTTTTCGCTCCGTATCTGATTGTTTGGGGGTACGTAGGTATATATAGGAGGAAGGAGTACGTCGGTGGAGCAACATGGGGCCCACGAGGGTGGAGGGCGCGCCCAGGGGGTAGGCGCCCCTCTACCTCGTGGCTTCCTGCTTGATTTCTTGACGTAGGGTCCAAGTCCTCTGGATCACGTTCGTTCCGAAAATCACGTTTCCGAAGGTTTCATTCCGTTTGGACTCCGTTTGATATTCTTTTTCTGCGAAACTCTGAAATAGGCAAAAAACATCAATTCTGGGTTGGGCCTCCGGTTAATAGGTTAGTCCCAAAAATAATATAAAAGTGAATAATAAAGCCCAATAATGTCCAAAACAGAAGATAATATAGCATGGAGCAATCAAAAAATTTAGATACGTTGGAGACGTATCAAGCATCCCCAAGCTTAATTCATGCTCGTCCTCGAGTAGGTAAATGATAAAAACAGAATTTTTGGTGCGGAATGCTACTTGGCAAAATTTCAATGTAATTCTTCTTAATTGTGGTATGAATATTCAGATCCGAAAGATTCAAGACATGAAGGAAATATGCCCTAGAGGCAATAATAAAGTTATTATTTATTTCCTTATATCATGATAAATGTTTATTATTCATGCTAGAATTGTATTAACCGGAAACGTAATACTTGTGTGAATACATAGACAAACAGAGTGTCACTAGTATGCCTCTACTTGACTAGCTCGTTGATCAAAGATGGTTATGTTTCCTAGCCATTGACATGGGTTGTCATTTGATTAACGGGATCACATCATAAGGAGAATGATGTGATTGACTTGACCCATTTCGTTAGCTTAGCACTCGATCGTATAGTATGTTGATATTGCTTTCTTCATGACTTATACATGTTCCTATGACTATGAGATTATGCAACTCCCGTTTACCGGAGGAACACTTTTTGTCCTTCCAAACATCACAATGTAACTGGGTGATTATAAAGGTGCTCTACAGGTGTTTCCAAAGGTACTTGTTGGGTTGGCGTATTTCGAGATTAGGATTTGTCACTCCGATTGTCGGAGAGGTATCTCTGGGCCCACTCGGTAATGCACATCACTTAAGCCTTGCAAGCATTGCAACTAATGAGTTAGTTGTGGGATGATGTACTACGGAACGAGTAAAGAGACTTGCCGGTAACGAGATTGAACTAGGTATTGAGATACCGACGATCGAATCTTGGGCAAGTAACATACCGATGACAAAGGGAACAACGTATGTTGTTATGCGGTCTGACCGATAAAGATCTTCGTAGAATATGTGGGAGCCAATATGAGCATCCAGGTCATGTCTACATAGTTCTCGAACTCGTAGGGTCCGCACACTTAACGTTTCGATGACAGTTATATTATGAGTTTATTTGTTTTGATGTACCGAAGATTTTTCGGAGTCCCGGATGTGATCACGGACATGACGAGGAGTCTCGAAATGGTCGAGACATGAAGATTGATATATTGGAAGCCTATATTTGGATATCGGAAGTGTTCTGGGTGAAATCGGGATTTTACCGGAGTACCGGAGGGGTTACCGGAACCCCCGGGGGTTAATGGGCCATAGTGGGCCTTAGTGGAGAAGAGGAGAGGCGGCCAGGGCAAGAGCCGCGCGCCCCTCCCCCCTAGTCCGAATAGGACAAGGAGAGGGGGGCGGCGCCCCCCTTTCCTTCTTCTCCTCCACCTCTTTCCCCCTCTTCTCCTAATCCAACAAGGAAAAGGGAGGGAGTCCTACTCCCGGTGGGAGTAGGACTCCTCCTGGCGCGCTCCCTCCTGGCCGGCCGCACCTCCCCTACAGATACAACAATTGATCGTTTGATCTTTTAGCCGTGTGCGGTGCCCCCTCCACCAGAGTCCACCTCGATAATACTGTAGTGGTGCTTAGGCGAAGCCCTGCATCGGTAGAACATCATCATCGTCACCACGCCGTCGTGCTGACGAAACTCTCCCTCAACACTCGGCTGGATCGGAGTTCGAGGGACATCATCGAGCTGAACATGTGCTTAACTCGGAGGTGCCGTGCGTTCGGTACTTGATCGGTCGGATCCTTAAGACGTACGACTACATCAACCGCGTTGTGCTAACGCTTCAGCTTTCGGTCTACGAGGGTACGTGGACAACACTCTCCCCTCTCGTTGCTATGCATAACCATGATCTTGCGTGTGCGTAAGAAATATTTTCAAATTACTACGTTCCCCAACAAGACAAAAGTTCAATATTGACATAAAAATAATAATACTTCAAGCATACTAACTAAGCAATTATGTCTTCTCAAAATAACATGGCCAAAGAAAGTTATCCCTACAAAATCATATAGTCTGGCTATGCTCTATCTTCACCACACAAAATATTTAAATCATGCACAACCCCGATGACAAGCCAATCAATTGTTTCATACTTTTGACGTTCTCAAACTTTTTCAATCTTCACGCAATACATGAGCGTGAGCCATGGACATAGCACTATATGTGGAATAGAATGGTGGTTGTGGAGAAGACAAAAAGGAGAAGATAGTCTCACATCAACTAGGCGTATCAACGGGCTATGGAGATGCCCATCAATTGATATCAATGTGAGTGAGTAGGGATTGCCATGCAACGGATGCGCTAGAGCTATGAGTATATGAAAGCTCAACAAAAGAAACTAAGTGGGTGTGCATCCAACTCGCTTGCTCACGAAGACGTAGGGCATTTTGAGGAAGCCCATCATTGGAATATACAAGCGAAGTTCTATAATGAAAAATTCCGACTAGTATATGAAAGTGATATCATAGGAGACTCTCTATCATGAAGATCATGGTGCTACTTTGAAGCACAAGTGTGGTAAAAGGATAGTAACATTGTCCCTTCTCTCTTTTTCTCTCATTTTTTTATTTGGGCCTTTTCTTCTTCTTCTTTTATGGCCTCTTTTTTTTCGTCCGGAGTCTCATCCGGACTTGTGGGGGAATCATAGTATCCATCATCCTTTCCTCACTTGGGACAATTGTAACACTCCAAAAAATTTGATTTGGCTTTTTCTTTATTTGATTTAAAGGATGTTATTTGAATTTTTCTAAAAGAGGGACTCTCCTTCTCAAATTTTTTTATGACAGATATTTTCTTTAAAAGGGTCCTTCTCAATATTAATTTGTGGTCTTGAGGGTTTTACATCTGGTGTTGACTCAACACAAATATTTTATTTGGGAAAGTTTTTTGAAATCCTTTCTTTTAAAAATAACCCTATGACTTATGGATTGATTCTTCCTCATTCAAAAATTTTCTTGCCATGACCTAGGTTGAACATTTTATTCCAAAACCCCTCCCTCCACTTTGGGTCAAGCCAAGCATCCTATTCCAGCAAGTCTCAAACTCTTTTAAATTTTATTCCTATTTATTTTATCCTCAAAACAATTTCTGACTTTTATTTTGGGCCTTGATGAGTTACAAAGGAACCACCAGATCCCTTTTGAGTTTTGAGTCCAAACAAACTCCTCTGCCTAGTCCTTAGAACCCTCAACCAAGATCCATGAAGATCCACTGGTCCACAGTTCAAAATTTTCAAAATTTGCTTACTGCAAGTTTGGATCAGATTTGCCATTTTTGGTGAAATTCATTATTTTTCTTCCCCAAAAATTCTGAGAAAAATCATGAGGCCTCCAGATGCAACAAGAGACCTCTCCACCAAAGATCAGCTCAAGGAAAAATTTCCACATGCCAGAATCATTTCATCGAACAGTTTGCATGCACTATTTCTGTGCAGATTTAGAGTTTAGTGTTCGGTTTCAGTCATCGGTGTTGTTTTCTTCAGAACCACGGCGTCCATCTCGCCAGTGCTCGCGCTGGCCTCTTGCTCACCACTCCTTCTTCTTATCCATCGCGCCGCACGGTCGTCTGGACGGGCGTGAGCGTCGGCGGTGAGCTGGCAGGAGGAACACCGCCCCCGTGAGCGGCGACAGCCACGTCCGCTGCGGCTGTCAGAGAAGCTCAGTAGGGAACGGCGCCGTCCAGCACCGCCCACACCACCAGGAGCCTCCGCGTGGCCGTCCTCTTCTCTGGACGCCCTGCAGCACCGTCGCCGTGGCCTGAGTGGCGCAGAGCGCGCCCACTGTCGCCGACGAGCCTGTGAGGCCGTTCCGTCGAGGGCTGGAGTATCGCCCATGTCCGACCGAGTTTAACTGTGAAACGGAGTCAGTGAACCAATCCGCTGCTACCCAGCCCCCTAAACCTCTCGTCCGACCACTGCCTCGCCGTAATCATCACCGGAGAAATCACGGTCATGGCAACCGCCTCGGATTGGCTATAAAAGGAAGCCCCGAGCTCGATCTCGACCAAGCACCATCACTCCACCTCACCAGAACCACGCCCAGCCACTGGGGAGACCTCGGGGAGGCCTTCTTCCCCGACTCCGGCCGCCCCGACCCGCTTTGGGATCGGGCAAGATTTGCTCAAGTGCGTGCACCCCCGCCTCTCAAACCATGCCAGTAGCCTCCTAGTGCAACCACTTCTCTAACCCGCACCCTAACTTGAAGGTTGCAGCTCCCGTCGGAGAGTATCATACTCGCCCGAACCACCGTCCGCCGGAGTTGAGGCCACCGTCAACGTGGTGCTCGCCGACGACCAAGTCCACCACCCACCGACGCGGAAGGACACCGTGAACCCGTAGGTACCCTCCGATCCCCCTGCCTCGCCGTGGATCAACGCCCGCGACCACCGCGAGCCTTGAGCGTCGGTGAGCTCTGTTTCAAAGTTTGAACCTGACGGGTGGGAACCCCTCGTCAGCCTCTTCTCTTCTGTTTTGAAACGTTTTCTGAAAACGCCTTCGGGCAAAGTACGCTTTCCTTCTGGGCTGGCGTATTTCCAACCAAAACGTTTTCTGCTTTTTCAAACTAGCCCCTGGGTCTTTTCTGTTTCATCACACATTAGTCCTTGGACTAAAACCTTTATATCTTTTAAACAAAAGATGCTTTTTAGTTGATTCTTTTTCTGTCAGTTTTATATTTTTGTCTAGTTTTTTATAATATTTATTTGAAAAATATTTCGAACAACTTTTATGCACACTTAGTATTTACGTTAGTACGCGTTCTCTTTATACCGTAGATACCGGAGGAGGTGACGGAGCCGCGAACTTCGCCGAGCTAGACTCCGACTACTCCGAACCAGGCAAGCATGTTTGAACCTTTGATATGATGACTGTATTGCATGTTTGCTTGAATAGTTAGTGCATGGCATGTTTATATGAGCATCAGTGAGTGTTATATTACATGCAAGGCAACTACCAGTATGCTTCGAAACTTGATGTGATCATTTGATGGGAGATAGCATGGTCATGTGGTGACATGAAAGGTGGTAAGCTGGTATTGTGGAAGCATGCCAGTCTTATGTCAACCGTTAAACTCCAGTGTTAACGTGGATCAAGCCACGTTACCGTCCATCCCCTTTTCGTGCTGCCACATGTTTTCTGCAAAGAATACGGTTTAGTAAGTTGCAAACCTCTTTCCTTGTACACACCAAATAGAGGGGTCGGGATGAGGGTTCCATGGCCCTGGATTAAAGCCCGTCATCCGGTCAGGGGGCATGGGTGTTTCCGGTTGGGACCGAGAGGGGGGCACCCCTTAGAGCGCGCGATATAAATTTGATCCCATGCTACACGAGGTTGTAGCCTCCCTGTCTTAAGGTTTTTCTTGAACGTTGCCTAGGGTGATTCCTGGCAGCGGAATGTGGAATGGGTGTGTACTGGTTAGATGTGTTTCTCCTAAAATACCGTAAACAGAACTAGTCCTTGTGACTACTGAAATCCGTTGGGTGTGGTTAAAAAGTACAAACTCTGCAGAGTCAAAACCCATCCGAGTAACCGTGTCCATGGTCAAGGATCTTGGTCAACATATCCATATCAGTATCAGTCTCAACGTCCGTCTCAGCGTCTGTCTCTGTGTCAGTCTCAGTGAAAATCCCCGGCGAACAAACATGAGTGGTAAACCAGGTTGAATGTTATTCCTATGAATGGACTAACCAGTTTATTATTACGTACGTGAGCATTTCCTTGAGATGATTTAAATTCATGAGCTACTTGAATTCGAATAATGAAATATAAGCCCTTTATGTGATGTCGCTCAGACGTCCGACTGTGGCACTCTTGTTATTTACTTTTGATATAAGCCCTTTAAGTGATGTCGCTGAGACGTCCGACTGTAGCACGCACTGTCGTTTATATTCCAATATGTGCCCTTTATGTGGTGTCGCCCTGACGCCCGACTGCGGCATTGTTAATTTATTTTACCTTTCGAGGCGTCGCTTCAGACACTCGATTGGTCTTCAGTTATTTCATTGGGATTTCGGGAGGACTACCTCCTGACTTCCTTTTTATTTATCATGCAGTGCAATTTTATTATCTGAGTGCGCATTACTAATCTGCTCATGTGCATCATGTTTGCATTTGTTATATCTTATGTCCAAACTGTCTTGCGAGTACTTTCAAAGTACTCACCTGGCTTGTTGATTTGGCCAGATATTGACGAAGGCGATCTTATGGATGAAGAGTTCGATAGCGAGTCCGACGCCTAGAGGAGTCCCAGTCAGTCCCGTGCGATCCTGGAATTGGTCACTTGTATTATATACGCTTCCGCTACCCAGAATAAAAGTCATCGAGCCTCACTCCGGCGCTCGATGAGTTGTGAGATTTACGAGTCATGTCACCCACTTCACTGTGACATATCCACCACCACTTTTATTACGAGTCAGTAGTTATGCCACCATACTCCTTGTGTCATATCCGCCCTTATGTATAATATCGGCGTGCTTGTAATAAATTATTGAGCAGCCTCAGCTCAACCTTGTATAATATTTAGTACTTCTGGATTTCTGTATCAAGGATTTGTCTACCAGTAAGAAGGATTCTTCTATACTGGTCCGATAAAAGGGTCGGTTTCTCAATAAATATTTTATTGGAAAACCGGTCCTGACAACAATGCTCTAAAAAAATGATGATCATCACACTTTTATTTACTTACAACTCAACAATTACAACTCGATACTTAGAACAAAATATGACTCTATATGAATGCCTCCGGCAGTGTACCGGGATATGCAATGAATCAAGAGTGACATGTATGAAAGAATTATGAATGGTGGCTTTGCCACAAATACAATGTCAACTACATGATCACAATATGACAATGATGAAGTGTGTCATAATAAATAAAACGGTGGTAAGTTGCATGGCAATATATCTCGGAATGGCTATGGAAATGCCATGATAGGTAGGTATGGTGGCTGTTTTGAGGAAGGTATATGGTGGGTGTATGATACCGGCGAAAAGTGCGCGGTATTAGAGAGGCTAGCAATGGTGGAAGGAAGAAGGGTGCGTATAATCCATGGACTCAACATTAGTCATAAAGAACTCATATACTTATTGCAAAAATCTACAAGTTATCAAAGCAAAGTATTACGCGCATGCTCCTAGGGGGATAGATTGGTAGGAAAAGACCATCGCTCGTCCCTGACCGCCACTCATAAGGAAGACAATCAATAAATAAATCATGCTCCGACTTCATCACATAACGGTTCACCATACGTGCATGCTATGGGAATCACAAACTTTAACACAAGTATTTCTCAAATTCAAAACTACTCAACTAGCATGACTCTAGTATCACCATCTTCATATCTCAAAACAATTATCAAGCATCAAACACACTCATAAGAAATTTTGTTTTACTAATCTTGTATGCCTATTATTGTTAAAGAAAACTACCATGCTGTTTTGTAGGATTCTAAAAATAATCTAAGTGAAGCATGAGAGAACAATAGTTTCTATAAAACAAAAATCACCACCGTGCTCTAAAAGATATAAGTGAAGCACTAGAGCAAAAACTATATAACTCAAAAGATATAAGTGAAGCGCATAGAGTATTCTAATAATTTCCAAATCATGTGTGTCTCTCTCAAAAGGTGTGTACAGCAAGGATGATTGTGGTAAACTAAAAAGCAAAGACTCAAATCATACAAGACGCTCCAAGAAAAACACATATCATGTGGTGAATAAAAATATAGCTCCAAGTAAAGTTACCGATGGAAGTAGACGAAAGAGGGGATGCCTTCCGGGGCATCCCCAAGCTTTGGATTTTTGGTGTCCTTAGATTATCTTGGGGGTGCCATGGGCATCCCCAAGCTTAGGCTCTTGCCACTCCTTGTTCCATAATCCATCAAATCTTTCACCCAAAACTTGAAAACTTCACAACACAAAACTCAGCAGAAAATCTCGTGAGCTCCGTTAGCGAAAGAAAACAAAAGACCACTTCAAGGTACTGTAATTAACTCATTCTTTATTTATATTGGTGTTAAACCTACTGTATTCCAACTTCTCTATGGTTTATAAACTATTTTACTAGCCATAGATTCATCAAAATAAGCAAACAACACACGAAAAACAGAATCTGTCAAAAACAGAACAGTCTGTGGTAATCTGTAACTAACGCAAACTTCTGGGACTCCAAACAATCAGCCAAAATAGGAAGACCTAGACAATTTTTTCATTGATCAGCAGCAATTGGAATAAATATTTTATCACGTTCTGGTGATTTTTAACAATTATTTTCGTGAACAGAAAGTTTCTGGAATTTTCTGCAAGATCAAATAACTATCATCCAAGAAGATCCTATAGGTTTAACTTGGCACAAACACTAATTAAAACATAAAAACACATCTAACAAGAGGATAGAACAAATATTTATTCCTAAACAGAAGAAAAAAGAAAAAAAAAAGAAAAAAAATTGGGTTGCCTCCCAACAAGCGCTATCGTTTAACGCCCCTAGCTAGGCATAAAAGCAAGGATAGATCTAGGTATTGCCATCTTTGGTAGGCAATCCATAAGTGGATCTCATGATAGATTCATATGGTAATTTTATTTTCTTCCTAGGGAAGTGTTCCATGCCTTTCTTTAATGGAAATTGGAATCTAATATTCCCTTCCTTCATATCAATAATTGCACCAATCGTTCTAAGGAAAGGTCTACCAAGAATAATAGGACATGAAGGATTGCAATCTATATCAAGAACGATAAAATCTACGGGCACATAGTTCCTATTTGCAACAATAAGAGCATCATTAATTCTTCCCATAGGTTTCTTAATAGTGGAATCCGCAAGGTGCAAGTTTAAAGAGCAATCATCAAAATCACGGAAACCTAACAAATCGCACAAAGTTTTTGGAATCGTGGAAACACTAGCACCCAAATCACACAATAGCATTCATGATATTTAATCTTAATTTTAATAGTAGTTTCCCACTCATCATAAAGTTTTCTAGGGATAGAGACTTCCAACTCAAGCTTTTCTTCATAAGATTGCATCAAGGCATCAACGATATGTTTGGTAAAAGCTTTATTTTGACTATAAGCATGAGGAGAATTTAGCACGGATTGCAACAAGGAAATACAATCTATCAAAGAGCTGTTATCATAATTAAATTCCTTGAAATCCAAAATAGTGGGTTTATTAATATCTAGGGTTTTGATCTCTTCAATCCCACTTTTATCAAATTTAGCATCAAGATCTAAAAACTCCGAATTTTTAGAACGCCTTCTAGGTAAAGGTGGATCATATTCAGTCCCATCATTATCAAGATTCATATTTCAAAACAAAGATTTAATAGGGACACATCAATAACTTTTAGATCTTCATGTTTATTTTCATAGAAATTTGAAGAACACGCTTTCATAGAGCAATCTTTCTTAGCACGCATCCTAGCGGTTCTTTCTTTGCACTCATCAATGGAAATTCTCATGGCTTTGAGAGACTCATTGATATCATGCTTAGGAGGAATAAATCTCAGTTTCAAAGAATCAACATCAAGAGAAATTCTATCGACGTTCCTAGCCAATTCATCGACTTTAAGCAATTTCTCTTCAAGCAAAGCATTGAAATTCTTTTGCGAATTCATAAACTCTTTAACACTAGTCTCAAATTAAGAGGGCATCTTATTAAAATTTCCATAAGAATTGTTGTAGGAATTACCATAATTATTAGAGGAATTGCTAGGATAAGGCCTAGGATTAAAGTTTCCTCTATACGCGTTGTTACCAAAATTATTCCTACCAACAAAATTCACATCCATAGATTCATTATTATTCTCAATCAAAGAAGACAAAGGCATATCATTAGGATCAGAAGAAACATTCTTACTAGCAAATAATTTCATAAGTTCATCCATCTTTCCACCCAAAACATTAATTTCTTCTATCGCATGCACTTTTTTATTAGTAGATCTTTCAGTGTGCCATTGAGAATAATTAATGATAATATTATCTAGGAGTTTAGTAGCTTCTCCTAAAGTGATTTCCATAAAAGTGCCTCCCGCGGCTGAATCTAAAAGATTTCTAGAAGCAAAATTCAATCTAGCATAAAAAATTTGTATAATCATCCACAAATTCAAACCATGAGTAGGGCAATTACGTATCATTAATTTCATTCTCTCCCAAGCTTGTGCAACATGTTCATGATCAAGTTGCTTAAAATTCATGATGTCGTTTCTAAGAGAGATGATCCTAGCGGGAGGAGAATATTTAGAGATAAAAGCATCTTTGCACTTATTCCAAGAATCAATACTATTTTTAGGCAAAGACGAAAACCAAGCTTTAGCACGATCTCTAAGCAAAAAAGGAAATAGCTTCAATTTAACAATATCATTGTCAACATCTTTCTTCTTTTGCATATCACACAAATCAACGAAGCTATTTAGATGGGTAGCGGCATCTTCACTAGGAAGGCCGGCGAATTGATCTTTCATGACAAGATTCAGCAA
Source organism: Triticum aestivum (assembly GCF_018294505.1). Taxonomy (NCBI): domain Eukaryota; kingdom Viridiplantae; phylum Streptophyta; class Magnoliopsida; order Poales; family Poaceae; genus Triticum; species Triticum aestivum. Next base: position 64,140,197 of record NC_057799.1, read on the forward strand.
AGCAGCATTGATTTCACAAGATTCAGTATCAGTAAGAGGAGCAATCGGAGTGCTAAGGAAATCATTATTGTTGGTATTGGTAAAGTCACACAATTTGGTATTATCTTGAGCCATCGTGACAAACAAGCAATCCAACACATGAGCAAACAAGAGAAGGGCAAAAAGAGGCGATCGAAAAAGAGAGGGCGAATAAAACGGCAAGGGTGAAGTGGGGGAGAGGAAAACGAGAGGCAAATAGCAAATAATGTAATGCGGGAGATAAGGGTTTGTGATGGGTACTTGGTATGTTGACTTTTGCGTAGACCTCCCCGGCAACGGCGCCAGAAATCCTTCTTGCTACCTCTTGAGCACTGCGTTGGTTTTCCCTTGAAGAGGAAAGGGTGATGCAGCAAAGTAGCGTAAGTATTTCCCTCAGTTTTTGAGAACCAAGGTATCAATCCAGTAGGAGGCTACGCGTGAGTCCCTCGCACCTACACAAACAAATAAATCCTCGCAACCAACGTGATAAGGGGTTGTCAATCCCTACACGGGCACTTACGAGAGTGAGATCTGATAGATATGATAGGATAATATTTTTGGTATTTTTGTGATAAAGATGCAAAGTAAAGTAAACAAAATAAAAACGGTAAAAGAAATAGCTAAGTGTTGGAAGATTAATATGATGGAAAATAGACCCGGGGGCCATAGGTTTCACTAGTGGCTTCTCTCAAGAGCATAAGTATTTTACGGTGGGTGAACAAATTACTGTTGAGCAATTGACAGAATTGAGCATAGTTATGATAATATCTAGGTATGATCATGTATATAGGCATCACGTCCGAGACAAGTAGACCGACTCCTGCCTGCGTCTACTACTATTACTCCACACATCGACCGCTATCCAGCATGCATCTAGAGTATTAAGTTCATAAGAACAGAGTAACGCTTTAAGCAAGATGACATGATGTAGAGGGATAAATTCATGCAATATGATAAAAACCCAATCTTGTTATCCTCGATGGCAACAATACAAAACGTGCCTTGCTGCCCCTACTGTCACTGGGAAAGGACACCGCAAGATTGAACCCAAAGCTAAGCACTTCTCCAGTGTAAGAAAGATCAATCTAGTAGGCCAAACTAAACTGATAATTCGAAGAGACTTGCAAAGATAACCAATCATACATAAAAGAATTCAGAAGATTCAAATATTGTTCATAGATAAACTTGATCATAAAACCACAATTCATCGGTCTCAGCAAACACACCGCAAAAGAAGATTACATCAAATAGATCTCCACGAGAGAGGGGGAGAACATTGTATTGAGATCCAAAAAGAGAGAAGAAGCCATCAAGCTAATAACTATGGACCCGAAGGTCTGAGGTAAACTACTCACACTTCATCGGAGAGGCTATGGTGTTGATGTAGAAGACCTCCGTGATCGATGCCCCTTCCGGCGGAGCTCCGGAACAGGCCCCAAGATGGGATCTCGTAGGTACAGAAGGTTGCGGCGGTGGAATTAGGTTTTTGGCTCCGTATCTGATCGTTTGGGGGTACGTAGGTATATATAGGAGGAAGGAGTACGTCGGTGGAGCAACATGGGGCCCACGAGGGTGGAAGGCGCGCCCAGGGGGTAGGCGCGCCCCCTACCTCGTGGCTTTCTGCTTGATTTCTTGACGTAGGTTCCAAGTCCTCTGGATCACGTTCGTTCCGAAAATCACGTCCCGAAGGTTTCATTCCGTTTGGACTCCGTTTGATATTCTTTTTCTGCGAAACTCTGAAATAGGCAAAAAACAACAATTCTGGGCTGGGCCTCGGGTTAACAGGTTAGTCCCAAAAATAATATAAAAGTGAATAATAAAGCCCAATAATGTCCAAAACAGAAGATAATATAGCATGGAGCAATCAAAAATTATAGATACGTTGGAGACGTATCATACATCCATGACAAATTTATGACATAATCAAGATAGTCATACCTGTGCTGTCGTAGAAGTGTTCCATGACATTACCAAAATTATCATCACAGAAGTGTCCACTTCGATGACGATAAATTGCGCGTCACAGAAGTGCCTTCGTCAAGGGTGACCGACACGTGGCATCCACCGTAACGGAACGCCGTTAAGCTATCGGGTCCGGTTTTGGATCCGATAACCCGTTAACAACCCCGACCAATGGGGATTTTCCACGCATAAAATCATCATTGGCTCGAGGAAACACATGTCGGCTCACCGTTGGGATAGATGTCATCCACTCATTGGACCCAAAGCGCCTATGATACATCGACACGTGGCACGGCCCAACACTGGCCCATAAATTTTAAATGGGCCGGCCCAACTAAAGGCCCAAAAGATTTTGCGGACCATAATGGGACGGCCCAGCTAAAGGCCCACAAGATTTTGCGGGTCATAATGGGCCGGCCAAGGTAAAGGCCCACAAGATTTTTGCGTGCCATAATGGGCCGGCCCATTTGAAGGCCCACAAGATTTTTGTGGACCATAATGGACCGGCCCAGCTAAAGGCCCATGAGATTTCGCCGACATTAATGGGCCGGCCCAGCTGTAGGCCCACAAGATTTTGAGGACCCTAGTAGGCCAGCCCATTAACTGGCTGCCATGTTTTGGGCCAAATGCCGGCCCATATTTGATCCGGTCCATTAATGGCCTGCCACGTTCCGGGCCTAATAATGGCCCATATGAGATCCGGCCCGTTAAAATCCTACCATGTTCTGGGCCAAATTACGGCCCAAATCAGTTCTGGCCCTTTAAGAGGCTTTGGGCTAAATTATGGCCCATATCAGATTCGGTCCGTCAACTGGACGCTATGCTTTTGGGCCCATTTGCTAAAGGCCCATTTAGTAATTCGGCCTGATATTAGTTTCGGCCTGTTAAGGGACCGTTTAACATTTCGGCGCTATATTAATTATGGCCTGTTAAAAGCCCGTCATATAGTTGGGCCTAACTACGTCACGGTTTGCATCCGGCCTCCTCGCAGCCGATAATCTGATTGGGCCAAACAAGGACCGAGACAATTTTGGCCTGTTATAAGCCCAGGATTTGATTGTCACATTCATGGGCCGGGGTCTATTTCGGCATGCTGCCGGCCCGTGAGCTGTTTGGCACGTTTCAGGCCCAACCTACTTTTCAGCCTCCTAAAGGCCCATTGAGTTTTCTTGGGAAAATAGGGCCGGCGGTTTACTCGGACTATTAAAGGCCTGAATCTACTAGTGGACCAGTTTACATTTAGGCCTGTTAACAGACCAAGATGAAGGGGCCCATGATGCGGATCATACTTTGTGATTTGCATGACGGCCCGATTATGTACCGTAATTTTACGGTTTGCTCGGTTTACTGCGAAGACAGGATATATATACAGTAAAATAACTAAAGCATCGTGAATAAGAAAAAAACCTAGACTATACAATAAAGAAATTACGGCATATTACATCCACTGGGCATCAAAGTTCGCCACTATGATAATAAAGCACAAGCAGACAGCAGATTACATACACTGGGCATCAAAGGTCGCCACCGGTGCAACTAAACACGCCGACAAAATAATATACAAAACCGACAGCCCTTCAATAGAGTTCAAGAAAGGATAGCCCTGCTCGGGAGCTGCAGCGCAAGTAGCTGAGCAAGCTGGTGAGACTGCACTTGTTTGACACTTATATCCTCCTCACTCTGAAAGATAAACAAGCAGACAGATGACAGGTTTTGCACATACAAGTATCAGTGCTGACAATTCATCACATTTCTTACTGACAAATAAAGTGACACAGTTTAAAATAGCATTAACACAATATGGTATTGTTTAGGTCAATACATGGCAGGAAATGACATTGTGAAGGAGTTGGCAGCTTCACGACACCACTGGATTACAGATCAAGAACTCATAAGTATCAATGGTTAGTGTGCTGTCAATTTATCCCATTTCAGATTGGCAAAATAAGATCACTTGCTCTGTATAGTTTAATTTACATGGTATGATGAAGGAACTTGGTTGTACAACTAAAAACTTAAATTGAGAAGGACAAACTTTTGTTTATGAACTGGAGTACATAATAAACTTTAAACATGCAATTTGATGCAAACACCAAAAATAAACAGCTGTTGCAGTCATGCCTAACCAAATATACACAACAAAGTTTGAAGGCTTGAGAAGGACAAACTTACATTATTGGTGAAAGCAGGCTCTATAAAGCCCTTGTCCATGCTGATGGGGGGCAATTCAAGAAGTTTACAACAGAATCTTCTTCATAAGCATTGCCTTTATTCTACATTTTGTTAAGAGTAAATATAGATGTGACAATATAAGAAAAAATGGAGAATATTTAAGATAAGATGAAGAGTGATGCTACATAACCAAGTAGCTATAAATGTAAGTACAGCGATACAGGCAAAAGGTACAGCCAAGAGCAATGCAGACTTCTTCAGTACCATCGGTGTTATCCAACCTTATGGTAAGAGTAAATATAGATCTTATGTGTAGAAAATGGAGGGCAAAGGAAAATAAGCTGCAGAGTGATGGTACATGAACAACTACCTGTCAATATAAGTACACTGATAAAGGATAGCAGGTACTTACAAGAACAATGCAGAGCCAAAAAAATTCAATGGCATTGGATATATTCTACACTAATGTAACCATTCATACAGATCAGATAATTTGGAGCGAACAATTGATAAGCAAGCTATCATGCATACTGCTGTCACATAATGAACCAGGTATGTATGCAAGTACAGTGATACAGGACAACAGTTACTAACAAGAGCAAAGCAGCGGGCAGCATATTTGCGATATCCTGTCGTTCTTTTCAAACCGGAATTCTTTTTCGAGCAGATTTCCTGCAAAAAAGATCCGTAAGGCACATGCGAAAAAGTAGAAGTTCAAATTATCATGCGATATCATAGACAGTACCTCATCCTCGGAACGAGACCAGTGCATAACAAGGTTTTTCCATTCAATGTCTTCTAAATTTAGCACAGGAGACTTCACCAGAAATTCGTATATAGACTTGCCATCAAAGTGTGATTTCCTCAGGTAACACCAATACTGCTGCAATGCTTCCTTGAAAAGCGCAAGCAAGCTTTGCTCGTCATGACTATCCAGATTGACCGTCGCCTACTTACAACAATGTAATGTAAATCATTGATGTGTTCAATCAGCAGAAAACAGGAAAATAATCACCATGAATAATAGCACCTACACGTAAGTGGGACAGGAAGATGTGAAAATGGTGTTTGTCTTCACTATAATCTTCCAATGATGGGAATATATGCACGTAGTCCCTAACAACATTGAAAGCATTGTCTTTTAAACTGGGAATAACTGGAATGGGGTTCCAATCTGCAGGAATTGGCCGTCTCTGCAGTTGGGATAGGTCTTCGGCCGGTGGACTTGTTGTACTGTTTGCTGGAGTGGGATTTTTCTGTGGTACGGCTAGTGCTATGGCAACTGAAATCGGCATACCTTTTGCTGGAGTGCAGGTCATGTGTGGTGGGGCTAGTGGTGTGGCCAGTGAATTATGGGTACACTCTGCTGGAGTCGGTCCTACGTTTTGTGTCACTGGTTGTACAGCCAATATAAGTGGGTGCTGTCTGATTTCTCTGGCACAACCATGTTTTTCAAGGACTTTGCTGGTGCTCCTTCAGGTTCGGCAATCACCCTCTTTCTTTTTGATGTTTGATGCACAAGAACAGCATTTGAGTGGAAAAACATGGTACGATGACAGATGGAATATGTATTGATAATGGATGGGCATGGCATCTCGACATATATGATGAGTAAACTAAGCAGATGGCGGTGCAACAAAGTAGAAGAAATGCAAGACAACGTATGCAAGATACGCGCAATCAATAAAACCTTGCCAAATTAGAGCAGGCACCTTGATGGGTGAACATGATAGGCCATCTGCCATTGACTCCTCGAGGTTAGAATAGTCATTAGGATCATATTCTGAACAAGAATCTACAGGTGGGGAGCGTATGAGTTTCATTGCATCCAGAATGGCACTCAATGCCTTGGTGCCAATTTTGTAAGTCATTGCAGTGTTCCACAATATTCTTCTGATGCGCGGATTCTGATATTCACTGTAATTACGTATAATATCTGAGAACCATGAAAACATAAATAGTTGTGAGATTATCTTTGTAATGCAGAGGATATTCTAATATAGGGGCGCCCCTGTAAACACTTGTGTGCTATCACTGGATTCTGATGAGAGAGCTCATGTGTGCTGTAATATGGTGCGTGCATTTATATAATCTGGCACAAGTACACAAAAAAATAGGCTCCAGAAGTAAGGATACTTGGCAGATGATAGGTTCAAAATATACTGTATACAGAGTTTATTGCCAAACCATGATAACAAGAGCACACAGCAACTAGGCAGATCATAGTGTACATAAAAGGGGTACACCATAACCACGATATATAAATCGGGAAAGTGGAACTGGCTTGAAAATACGGTGTTGTATTGCCACTAGTAATTGAAAGCCTATCGATCAAGTACATGCCAGCTCTATCAGCTGTTGACTGCAGATGTCCCTGCTCCCCTTCCTGATAAGGAACATATTGTACGTACTAAATACTCCCTCGGTCCCATAATGTAATACGTTTTTTTACACTACAATAGAGTCAAAAAAACTTCTTACATTATGGGACGGAGGGAGTACAGAATAACAAAAGAGGAACATGTTAAAGAACAGAAGAGGAAGCATATTCTTGAGGTTCCGCTTAATTGCATACAATGTTGGTTGCCCACTCATGATGAATCACAGCGCCCAAAGAAATGCAATTCCATGTTGTCTCTCTATATGTGGCAATTTTGAACAAGAGTCATTAGGATCATATTCTGAACAAGAGTCAACAGGTGGGGAGCGTATGAGTTTCATTGCATCCAGAATGGCACTCAATGCCTTGGTGCCAATTTTGTAAGTCATTGCGGTGTTTAGCTTCAAGAGTGGACTGCTGCTAGTGCGACACAAAGCAGCTACATAGATCATAGTGTAGATATAATGGGAAAACCATAACCAGCAGAGTAAAATCAGCAAAGTGGAACTTGCTGGAATATATGTGCTAGTATTGCCGGTACGGCTAGAAAGGCTTCGGATACCAGCTCTCTTCAACTGAAGGTGCGGTACTGTTAATATCAGTGTAACTCTCAAAGGCGACACAGCTCCCCGCATTTTCTTGCTATTCTTATAGGATTCAAGTGGACAGGCCACTACAAATCCTATTCCCATGTTTACAAAATCCTACGACTCAAAGAGGCCCGACGAGTTCAAAGTGTCCATACCAACCGACCGTATAGACCTCTACACTGCAAATGTCCCTGCTCACTACAAGGAACATACTGTACTACTATCATACTCCCTTTGTTCCAAAATATAAGTTTTGGTAGAGATTTCCACTATGGATCACATATAGATATATCCAGATACATTTTAGAGTGTAGATTCACTCATTTTGCTCCATATGTAGTCCATGGTGGAATCTATACAAAGACTTGTATTTAGGAATGGAGAGTATACTTATTAAAGAAGAACGGAAGAGGAACATGGTAAAGAAGAGCAAGCAGATTTTGGATAATAAAATGTTCGTTGCGCAGTGCCCACACATGATGAACCAGAGCGCATTAAGAAAGCAACTCCCTGCTGTCTCTCTATATGTGGTGCACGTGCTTTTTGAATGTAAAGTAGGAACATTAGCTGACCAATTAAATGTTATCTATTTTAGTAATATCAGCATCATATCAGATTCGTACTTGAGCAACAAGTTTGGAATTATGAGTGGCACGTTGTTTAGCTTGATGGATTCAGGAGCGGTGCTAACAGGTACGACGATGGTACTGAATATAAAGGCATGTCTGCATTTGGGTCAGTCGACCATTTCAGGTGGTTGGATGAAGATCCTATGTCTCCTAACCCTTCTTCTTCATCGTCTCTGATTCTTCCCATATAGAACACCGCACGGGCCGCCGGCCGGACCATCGGCCCCCACCGCATGTGTTCCTCCGCCACCCCCACCCCCCCCCCACCCCCACCCGCGTCGAGTTTTCTTCGTTCGGCGAGGCCCCCCCCCCCCACAACAACCAAAGTCCCCACCCGAGCCCCTTCATTCGCACCGGCGAACTCTGGCGAGCTCTGAAAAATCGACTGACACAATTTTGAAATTTAGTCTACTGTGATTTAACTAGTGTGGAATATAAAAGGGGAAACCCATAAGCATTGGGAGTATAGTGTTGAGCGTGCCATGGCGGATCTGAAGGTGCAAACCGGACAAAGGCAACTTCGCAACCAATGTTTGCTCTCAACTAGCAAGTAAGTGATGGAGGCGATATATTTTCTTGCTGCGATAAATAAGTTGAGCAGATACGAAAGAGTACCGCCTCTGGTGCGGCGCCGTGTATGCATCTGCTGAGAATTTGATGGTGTCACGGTAGCGATGGCTGTCGGTGGCGTGGAAGCAGATCTAGGAGGGTAGACGGTGGCGGCGGGGCGTGGTGGACGAGACGGTCGTAGGAGCGGCGCCGGCAAGGTGGACGACGGCGGGGATGAAGCGAGAGGACGGGATGCAAGGATCCCGGTCCGAAGCCGTGGATGACAGAGGTCGATCTCTTGTAATGGACGGCGGCGTCGGGGTATCAGCTCCGGCATGGTGGAGGAGGACGGCGGTGGATGGGGTGGCGGACGGAGGAGGCTGGGGTGGAGAGGGAGTTTTGGCGCCCACGGAGTACGAATGGAGAAATGGAGGTGGAGAGGAAGGGGGGAACCATGTCTTCAGGGCACGCTTGTCTCAAATGCGAGGAAATTTACAAACTTAGCCCCTGCTTTAAATTTTCTAGATCACATCAATAGTAGTCGGTTGGGGATAGGACGGTAATCTCGCATACACCGAATATTTGCCGACGAGAGTTTGTTTTTGGCGCCCACCGTGTATGAATCGGGGAGGGAGTCGATTTCGGCCAAGGACACACTGTGTTTTGTCGCCTACCGTGTATGAATCCGGGTGAGAGGCGGTTATTTCACGTTCGAGTGAAATTACAAACCTACCCCTATCAAAACCTATAGAAATCGAGCAGATAGGCTTTGCGTGGCAGGGATAGGCAGTAGTAATTTCCATCTCGCAGATTTTGGTTTCGGGCGGTTACTGCAACTTTCCCCGCTTCGTTCAAATTTTGCAGAGTGCACGTTTACCGTGCCAACTCAATTCGAATCCCGTTTGTATTATATGTTTTTCGGGCGGGGTCCATTTTCGATTGGAATAAAATTCTATATACATCAATTTTTTTATATATACTTTCAAAAGCACAACACCCTTTATACATAAATATGGTTTACAAATGGCATGATCTCAGATTCATAAGGTTGTATCCATCAATTTGGATTTTCAAATATTTGAAACCACTTTATGTTGAAATCCAATGTATGCATTCCTCGCTAACTGTCTCCAATTAATGTGTGTTTCATGCAGGGTTTTTTTTACTTCTCAAACATGTATTATGTGTTTCACACACACAACATATAGTGTATCCCGTTTAGACATTAATTGCACATAAACCATGCATTGTTTCTAATTAAAGAATCTATGGATCACCAATATTAATAAACTATATAACATTACACGTGTCCCGAAATTCAAATGAATATGCATGTTTGATACACCAATTTGCGTTATGATATTATCGATGTCGTGATCTCCAGTTTAAATATTTGAATCCCATTTAATCCAGATATTCATCTCATATAACTATCACTCATGCTTATATAGGACTATCTCTCTAGACCTATACGCGTTCATCGTCTCTCGGGTATCTCTCGTGCTACCTGTATGTCGACAATGATCTTTTATCTTCGTAACACACTGACGGTACTCTCTCCCTCGACCTTCATCACTCTATCTATCTCTAAGTATATCTCGCTCCCTGCTATGTGTCTCTAACTATGATTCTCCATGTGGAATCTCTTTCTCTCACACAAACACAAAACTTTGTCTTCTGGGGTCTCATTTCTCTCTACTATTCCCCTATGTGCAACTCGCACACCCCTAATACAGAGATGTCTTTCGCTCCTTAGGTATGAGAACCTACGACTCTTCCTCTTAAATATCTCTTTCTCACACACAAACACAAACTCTGTCTCCCAGGGTCTCATATTTCTCCACTGTTCTCTTGCATGTCGCTCTCACACACTGTCTCTCCCTAGAGATATCTTGCGTTCCCTCATATGTTTCTCTAGCTATCACTCTCGTTTTGAAATATCTTTCTCTCTCGCAGACACAAAACTCCGTCTCTCAGGATCTCATTTCTCTCTGATGTTTGTTTGTATGTGAGTCACATGCACCCTTTCTTCATCTCTCTCACACCCACACCCATAACTCAGCCTTCTGATCCACTCGACTCCTATCTCTAACGCACACTAGCTAGCATCTTCATCTTTCTATTTATCTGTTTCTCCATCAACCTTCTTTCATTTATAGATTGATCTCTTTTGCACAATCGTTGTGCCTCACTCCCTCTGCTCGCCATAGATGCATGCTCCAGCCCATGCCACTATCTCTTAAAGACAAAAACACATGCTCAATTGTCGGGCCTTCTTCCCTGCATTCTCGCATGCATGCATATTGTCATACCGATCCGTCTCTCCCATGTCGTTGATCTTAGCTTATGACTTATGTCTTCTTTCTTTTATCTTGATCATGCGCGCGCGCACACACACACATCCCACGCATACATCTATACCTCTCACACATGCACGTTGAAGGTCTCTATGTCTCCATACGTAGTTAATTACCCTCAACCCTAGTGCCACATCGAATCGCTCTCTTCTTGTGTGCACATAACTTCCGCCTAGATGGGTAAAACACACACTCACACTTAGCAATCTTCTTGTAGCTACCCCCTCCCCCCCTCTCACTCTTCCACTATATCCCCGAAACCAATAAGACCATCCCTTCATTTAATTCCCGCCTACATGAACCATCGATATTGTTGGAAATATGCCCTAGAGGCAATAATAAATGGTTATTATTATATTTCTTTGTTCATGCTATAATTGTCTATTGTTCATGCTATAATTGTGTTATCCGGAAATCGTAATACATGTGTGAATACATAGACCACAACGTGTCCCTAGTAAGCCTCTAGTTGACTAGCTCGTTGATCAACAGATAGTCATGGTTCCTTTGGATGTCATTGATAACGGGATCACATCATTAGGAGAATGATGTGATGGACAAGACCCAATCCTAAGCATAGCTCAAAGATCGTGTAGTTCGTTTGCTAGAGCTTTTCCAATGTCAAGTATCTTCTCCTTAGACCATGAGATCGTGCAACTCCCGGATACCGTAGGAGTACTTTGGCTGTGCCAAACGTCACAACGTAACTGGGTGACTATAAAGGTACACTACGGGTATCTCCGAAAGTGTCTGTTGGGTTGGCACGGATCGAGACTGGGATTTGTCACTCCGTATGACGGAGAGGTATCTCTGGGCCCACTCGGTAATGCATCATCATAATGAGCTCAATGTGACTAAGGCGTTAGTCACGGGATCATGCATTACGGTACGAGTAAAGAGACTTGCCGGTAACGAGATTGAACAACGTATTGGGATACCGACGATCGAATCTCGGGCAAGTAACATACCGTTTGACAAAGGGAATGTATACTGGATTGATTGAATCCTCGACATCGTGGTTCATTCGATGAGATCATCGTGGAACATGTGGGAGCCAACATGGGTATCCAGATCCCGCTGTTGGTTATTGACCGGAGAGGCGTCCCAGTCATGTCTGCATGTCTCCCGAACCCGTAGGGTCTACACACTTAAGGTTCGGTGACGCTAGGGTTGTAGAGATATGAGTATGCGGAAACCCGAAAGTTGTTCGGAGTCCCGGATGAGATCTCGGACGTCACGAGGAGTTCCGGAATGGTCCGGAGGTGAAAGAATTATATATAGGAAGTCAGTTTCGGCCACCGGGAAGTTTCGGGGGTCACCGGTATTGTACCGGGACCACCGGAAGGGTCCCGGGGGTCCACCGGGTGGGGCCACCTATTCCGGAGGGCCCCATGGGCTGAAGTGGGAAGGGAAGCAGCCCTTAGTGGGCTGGGGCGCCCCCCATGGGCCTCCCCCCTGCGCCTAGGGTTGGAAACCCTAGGGTGGGGGGGCGCCCCACTTGCCTTGGGGGGCAAGTCTCCCCCTGGCCGCCGCCCCCCCCCCCATCCAGATGGGTTCCTAGCCGGCGCCCCCCCTCCCAGGGGGCCTATATAAAGGGGGGGAGGGAGGGCAGCAACAACAACAGCCTTTGGCGCCTCCCTCCTCCCCTGCAACACCTCTCCCTCTCGCAGAAGCTCGGCGAAGCCCTGCCGAGATCCCGCTACATCCACCACCACGCCGTCGTACTGCTGGATCTCCATCAACCTCTCCTTCCCCCTTGCTGGATCAAGAAGGAGGAGACGTCGCTGCTCCGTACGTGTGTTGAACGCGGAGGTGCCGTCCATTCGGCACTCGGTCATCGGTGATTTGGATCACGGCGAGTACGACTCCATCAACCTCGTTCATTGGAACGCTTCCGCTCGCGATCTACAAGGGTATGTAGATGCACTCCTTTCCCCTCGTTGCTAGTATACTCCATAGATGGATCTTGGTGAGCGTAGGAAATTTTTAAAATTCTGCTACGATCCCCAACAGTGGCATCATGAGCCAGGCCTATGCGTAGTTACTATGCACGAGTAGAACACAAAGCAGTTGTGGGCGTAGATGTTGCCAATTCTTCTTGCCGCTACTAGTCTTATCTTGTTTCGGCGGTATTGTGGGATGAAGTGGCCCGGACCGACCTTACACGTACGCTTACGTGAGACATGTTCCACCGACTGACATGCACTAGTTGCATAAGGTGGCTAGCGGGTGTCTGTCTCTCCCACTTTAGTCGGAATGGATTCGATGAAAAGGGTCCTTATGAAGGGTAAATAGAAATTGGCACATCACGTTGTGGTTTTACGTAGGTAAGAAACGTTCTTGCTAGAAACCTATTCAAGCCACGTAAAAACTTGCAACAACAATTAGAGGACGTCTAACTTGTTTTTGCAGCATGTGCTATGTGATGTGATATGGCCAGAAGATGTGATGAATGATATATGTGATGTATGAGATTGATCATATTCTTGTAATAGGAATCACGACTTGCATGTCGATGAGTATGACAACCGGCAGGAGCCATAGGAGTTGTCTTTATTTTTTGTATGACCTGCGTGTCATTGAATAACGCCATGTAAATTACTTTACTTTATTGCTAAGCGCGTTAGCCATAGAAGTAGAAGTAATCGTTGGTGTGACAACTTCATGAAGACACAATGATGGAGATCATGATGATGGAGATCATGGTGTCATGCCGGTGACGAAGATGATCATGGTGCCCCGAAGATGGAGATCAAAGGAGCAAAATGATATTGGCCATATCATGTCACTATTTGATTGCAAGTGATGTTTATCATGTTTTGCATCTTATTTTCTTAGAATGACGGTAGTAAGTAAGATGATCCCTTATAATAATTTCAAGAAAGTGTTCACCCTAACTGTGCACCGTTGCGAAGGTTCGTTGTTTCGAAGCACCACGTGATGATCGGGTGTGATAGATTCTAATGTTCACATACAACAGGTGTTGACGAGCCTAGCATGTACAGACATGGCCTCGGAACACATGCAATACACTTAGGTTGACTTGACGAGCCTAGCATGTACAGACATGGCCTCGGAACACGGAGGACCGAAAGGTCGAGCATGAGTCGTATAGAAGATACGATCAACATGAAGATGTTCACCGATCTTGACTAGTCTGTCTCACGTGATGATCGGACACGGCCTAGTTAACTCGGATCATGTTTCACTTAGATGACTAGAGGGATGTCTATCTGAGTGGGAGTTCATTGAATAATTTGATTATATGAACTTAATTATCATGAACTTAGTCTAAAATCTTTACAATATGTCTTGTAGATCAAATGGCCCACGTTGTCCTCAACTTCAACGCGTTCCTAGAGAAAACCAAGCTAAAAGATGATGGCAGCAACTATACGGACTGGGTTCGGAACCTGAGGATCATCCTCATAGCAGCCAAGAAAGATTATGTCCTAGAAGCACCGCTAGGTGAAGCACCAATCCCAGAGAACCAAGACGTTATGAACGCTTGGCAATCACATGCTGATGATTACTCCCTCGTTCAGTGCGGCATGCTTTACAGCTTAGAACCGGGTCTACAAAAGCGTTTTGAGAAACATGGAGCATACGAGATGTTCGAAGAGCTGAAAATGGTTTTCCAAGCTCATGCTCGGGTCGAGAGATATGAAGTCTCCGACAAATTCTTCAGCTGTAAAATGGAGGAGAATAGTTCTGTTAGTGAGCACATACTCAGAATGTCTGGGTTACACAACCGCTTGTCTCAGCTGGGAGTTAATCTCCCGGATGACGCGGTCATTGACAGAATCCTTCAGTCGCTTCCACCAAGCTACAAGAGCTTTGTGATGAACTTCAATATGCAGGGGATGGAAAAGACCATTCCTGAGGTATATCCGATGCTGAAATCAGTGGAGCTGGAGATCAGAAAAGAACATCAAGTGTTGATGGTGAATAAAACCACTAAGTTCAAGAAGGGCAAGGGTAAGAAGAACTTCAAGAAGGACGGCAAGGGAGTTGCCGCGCCCGGTAAGCCAGTTACTGGGAAGAAGTCAAAGAATGGACCCAAGCCTGAGACTGAGTGCTTTTATTGCAAGGGAAGTGGTCACTGGAAGCGGAACTGCCCCAAATACTTAGCGGACAAGAAGGCCGGCAACACCAAAGGTATATGTGATATACATGTAATTGATGTGTACCTTACCAGTACTCGTAGTAGCTCCTGGGTATTTGATACCGGTGCGGTTGCTCATATTTGTAACTCAAAACAGGAACTGCGGAATAAACAGAGACTGGCAAAGGACGAGGTGACGATGCGCGTCGGGAATGGTTCCAAGGTCGATGTGATCGCCGTCGGCACGCTACCTCTGCATCTACCTACGGGATTAGTTTTAAACCTCAATAATTGTTATTTAGTGCCAGCTTTGAGCATGAACATTGTATCTGGATCTCATTTAATTCGAGATGGCTACTCATTTAAATCCGAGAATAATGGTTGTTCTATTTATTTGAGAGATATGTTTTATGGTCATGCCCCGCTGGTCAACGGTTTATTCTTGATGAATCTCGAACGTGATGTTACACATATTCATAGTGTGAATACCAAAATATGTAAAGTTGATAACGATAGTCCCATATACTTGTGGCACTGCCGCCTTGGTCACATTGGTGTCAAGCGCATGAAGAAGCTCCATGCAGATGGACTTTTGGAGTCTCTTGATTACGAATCATTTGACACGTGCGAACCATGCCTCATGGGTAAGATGACCAAGACTTCGTTCTCCGGAACAATGGAGCGAGCAACCAACTTATTGGAAATCATACATACCGATGTGTGCGGTCCAATGAGTGTTGAGGCTCGCGGAGGATATCGTTATGTTCTCACTCTCACTGATGATTTAAGTAGATATGGGTATGTCTACCTAATGAAACACAAGTCTGAAACCTTTGAAAGATGACATACTATTGATGGGAAATGATATAGAATTCTTGGAAAGTATAAAGGCCTATTTGAATAAGTGTTTTTCAATGAAGGACCTTGGAGAAGCTGCTTATATATTAGGCATCAAGATCTATAGAGATAGATCAAGACGCCTCGTTGGTCTTTCACAGAGTACGTACCTTGACAAGATATTGAAAAAGTTCAATATGGATCAGTCCAAGAAGGGGTTCTTGCCTGTATTGCAAGGTGTGCAATTGAGCACGGCTCAATGCCCGACCACGGCAGAAGATAGAGAAAAGATGAGTGCCATCCCCTATGCCTCGGCCATAGGGTCTATTATGTATGCCATGCTGTATACCAGACCTGATGTAAACCTTGCCGTAAGTTTGGTAGGAAGGTACCAAAGTAATCCCGGCATGGAACACTGGACAGCGGTCAAGAATATCCTGAAGTACCTGAAGAGGACTAAGGAAATGTTTCTCGTTTATGGAGGTGACGAAGAGCTTGTCGTAAAGGGTTACGTCGACGCTAGCATCGACACAGATCTGGATGACTCGAAGTCACAAACCGGATACGTGTATATTTTGAATGGAGGAGCAGTAAGCTGGTGCAGTTGCAAGCAAAGCGTCGTGGCGGGATCTACATGTGAAGCGGAGTACATGGCAGCCTCGGAGGCAGCACAGGAAGCAGTCTGGATGAAGGAGTTCATTACCGACCTAGGGGTGATTCCCAATGCGTCAGGCCCGATGACTCTCTTCTGTGACAACACTGGAGCTATTGCCCTTGCGAAGGAGCCCAGGTTTCACAGGAAGACCACGCATATCAAGCGTCGCTTCAACTCCATTCGTGAAAGTGTTCAAAATGGAGACATAGATATTTGTAAAGTACATACGGACCTGAATGTAGCAGAACCGTTGACTAAACCTCTCCCTAGAGCAAAACATGATCAACACCAGGACGCAATGGGTGTTCGATTCATCACAATGTAACTAGATTATTGACTCTAGTGCAAGTGGGAGACTGTTGGAAATATGCCCTAGAGGCAATAATAAATGGTTATTATTATATTTCTTTGTTCATGATAATTGTCTATTGTTCATGCTATAATTGTGTTATCCGGAAATCGTAATACATGTGTGAATACATAGACCACAACGTGTCCCTAGTAAGCCTCTAGTTGATTAGCTCGTTGATCAACAGATAGTCATGGTTTCCTGACTATGGACATTGGATGTCATTGATAACGGGATCACATCATTAGGAGAATGATGTGATGGACAAGACCCAATCCTAAGCATAGCTCAAAGATCGTGCAGTTCGTTTGCTAGAGCTTTTCCAATGTCAAGTATCTTCTCCTTAGACCATGAGATCGTGCAACTCCCGGATACTGTAGGAGTACTTTGGGTGTGCCAAACGTCACAATGTAACTGGGTGACTATAAAGGTACACTACGGGTATCTCCGAAAGTGTCTGTTGGGTTGGCACGGATCGAGACTGGGATTTGTCACTCTGTATGATGGAGAGGTATCTCTGGGCCCGCTCGGTAATTCATCATCATAATGAGCTCAATGTGACTAAGGCGTTAGTCACGGGATCATGAATTACGGTACGAGTAAAGAGACTTGCCGGTAACGAGATTGAACAACGTATTGGGATACCGACGATCGAGTCTCGGGCAAGTAACATACCGTTTGACAAAGGGAATTGTATACGGGATTGATTGAATCCTCGACATCGTGGTTCATCCGATGAGATCATCGTGGAACATGTGGGAGCCAACATGGGTATCCAGATCCCGCTGTTGGTTATTGACTGGAGAGGCGTCTCGGTCATGTCTGCATGTCTCCCGAACCCGTAGGGTCTACACACTTAAGGTTCGGTGACGCTAGGGTTGTAGAGATATGAGTATGCGGAAACCTGAAAGTTTTTCGGAGTCCCGGATGAGATCTCGGACGTCACGAGGAGTTCCGGAATGGTCCGGAGGTAAAGAATTATATATAGGAAGTCAAGTTTCGGCCACCGGGAAAGTTTCGGGGGTCACCGGTATTGTACCGGGACCACCGGAAGGGTACCGGGGGTCCACCGGGTGGGGCCACCTATTCCGGAGGGCCCCATGGGCTGAAGTGGGAAGGGAACCAGCCCTTAGTGGGCTGGGGCGCCCCCCATGGGCCTCCCCCCTGCGCCTAGGGTTGGAAACCCTAGGGTGGGGGGGCGCGCCACTTGCCTTGGGGGGCAAGTCTCCCCCCTGGCCGCCGCCCCCCCATCCAGATGGGTTCCTGGCCGGCGCCCCCCCTCCCAGGGGGCCTATATAAAGGGGGGAGGGAGGGCAGCAACAACAACAGCCTTTGGCGCCTCCCTCCTCCCCTGCAACACCTCTCCCTCTCGCAGAAGCTCGGCGAAGCCCTGCCGAGATCCCGCTACATCCACCACCACGCCGTCGTGCTGCTGGATCTCCATCAACCTCTCCTTCCCCCTTGCTGGATCAAGAAGGAGGAGACGTCACTGCTCCGTACGTGTGTTGAACGCGGAGGTGCCGTACGTTCGACACTCGGTCATCAATGATTTGGATCACGGCGAGTACGACTCCATCAACCTCGTTCATTGGAACGCTTCCGCTCGCGATCTACAAGGGTATGTAGATGCACTCCTTTCCCCTCGTTGCTAGTATACTCCATAGATGGATCTTGGTGAGCGTAGGAAATTTTTAAAATTCTGCTATGATCCCCAACAGATATATAGTAGTCTTCCTTGGTGTCTCTCGAACAAACACGTTCTCTCGATGTCGACTACTCTCACGCGCACACACCTTCTCTTCCCTCCCTACGGGCATTTTCTCTCTCGCACCCCATCGTTGGTGGCCTCTGCCATACACATCACCTCTGTATGATGAAGCCATGCACACTTAAATTACATCCGCCACCGAAGACCCCGCGACACACACACACACGCACACACGCACGCACGCACCCTCCCACCCACCCACACGCACACACACACAGTAAGACTCCATTACACAGACACGCACACACACACGCACACACACTAAGACTCCATCTCTCTCTCTCCCACACACACACACACACTGAGACTCCATCTCACACACACATGCTCTAGGCGGAGCATTTGTTCCTACCACCCTTCATCCACCCTTACCCGTATGATAAACAATCACCTTAATTTACTTGTATAACATGGACAAATTCCACTTTACTTTAGTAGTTAGCAAACTAATCATTTGTACCCTTATAAAACACCGAGTTGGCGATGATGGTGTGCCTGCCATCTTGTAATATAGACCGTCTGATCTATATCTGACGGATAGAAAGCAAACTATGATAATTTTACAAAAGATAGCCGCACCTCTCTCCACATCCTTATCTCCCACACCTCATTGCTGAGCAATTAAAAAAGAAAGTCTCCAGAACAATCAAGCATGGTGGCCGCTGCCGCTTGCCGACGCCGTCCATCCCCATGCCTCCGCCCATTCCGACCACCAGTCACCACCACGCTCCACTCCTCCTCACCTTATCTCTCATCTTTCAATTTTTTGATGTCATACTCGAGATACCAGTTTTCCGATAAAATTCTCGAAATATCATTAGTTTTTACACATGGGATTACTCCTGCATGGGTAAATCACAACATGTGTTTTGTAAAAACATGCATATTGATGTTCCGTGCAATGCACGAGCATCTTGCTCGTAATTATATAACGCAAATCACGAGCAGGAAGTGACATTTTTTTTACACAACCACGTTAACATGGCCACGTAAATCACTAGCTAAAGTAAATACCATTATACTTATATCCCAATGCAAAAGGTTGAGTACATGTCCGAAGAGTAGAGTCGCACACACGCACTCTGTCTCTCAGAATCTCACACACACACACACACCAGTTACGTGACGCCCACTTAAGTAGACACGTATGTTACAATTTGTGCACCCGCAGGTACACGTGATGCTGCGCATTTATTTAAGCCGGACGTTGAACCCAAACAGTAGCTGCATTTATTCCCCTCCCGCCGCCTCTTCTCTGGTCGCTGTCGCCCGGTAGCCATGGCCCAGCCAAAGGTAACAACATACGCCATACTCCCGCTGGAGCGGCTGTTTAATCTGGAAATTTTAGTGGTCATGCATGCATCTTTTTGTGCTAGCACTCCTATATAAGGGTTGACCGGTCGCTTCCCGCAGACGTGCGCTGGCGGTGGAAGAGGAAGGAGAAGGGAAGCGGGCTGTGGAGTAACGTTTTTTACAACAATTTCTTAGGAAACTGAGTGCAATAATTGATTAGTTTTGCAAACTACCAGTACTACACATGAAACGGTTCAAAACCTATACTCCCTTGCCAGCGCGCGCTTCCCGCATGAAACAGTCAGCGTCGCCCTGGAGCGTCAGTGCCGCATTAATGCCCGGCCAGAGCGGAGGCGACCTCTCACTGGCGCCAGCTTTGAACTGGCGCGACGGCCGAGAGAGCGCCGCTTCCCGGTGCACCGACTGCTCCGCGTCGAGGCTGGCCATCGACCGGGGTGATACCCTCCTTCCCTTCCGCACTCTAATCTGGTGCATGACACGTATTACGTCGTCCCGGATGCTGCTGGCTGTCCCACATGTCGGCGAGGTAGTACGTAGTAGTAAGAAGAAGCAAAGAATCATGGGGTATAAGTCTTTCTAGAGATTCCAACAAGTGACTAGACTACACTGCATGCAGTATCTCAAATCTCAAATCTCAAATCTCCCTTCTGGTTTATAGGGCTCAAATCTCAAATCTCATCAACCAAGGCATTTTGCGATTGGAGGAATGTATCTCGTACTTTACAAAACTACCCTAATTAAACTCATGCATTAATTACGTAGTTTTCTCGTTTTCCTCTCCGCCTTGGTCGCGGTGCACAATATTGACCACTCCTATATGACTAGCCGCTCTATCTACATGCGGGACATCAAAGCATCCGGGCCCGCATGCCATGCACCAAATCACAGCGAGGTGCTACAGTCGAAACTCACCGGTCACCCCGGTGTGGCCATCATGACCCGTCATATCACAAAACCCACACCTTTACCAGCAGTGGTGAAGTGGCCTCGAAGTTGGACTGGACGAAGCAACCATAATTTCACTGGAACGCTCATTGAAGCCCTTTCTCCCCTTTCTTGCAGAAAACCTCACTCCAGGCTACTCACTTCTGCCATTTTTCTTCTGTACCGACGAAGGAAAGGTGGGCGAATCAGTGATGCTGCTATATTTTCATTCCAAGAATCTTCTTTTTGCGAAGCACCGACCGATTCTCACAGCCTATTCTTTTCCCGTTTTCATTGCAATTGTGGTTTCCTTTCGATTGAGTTTTGTTTGTCAGTTCATTAATGGATCCTGGAGCACTAGGCAAAGAGTTGCCGGCGGACAACCCACTGGAGACAGCGATCTCCAGGAAGCGAGCACCGACCAACGAGTTGAGCATGTTGGCGGGCCAACCCATGGAGACGAAGAACTCCAAGAAACAAGTACTGGCCAATGAGTTGACGACGCTGGCGGACGAACTCCTCAAAGAAAGTTGGAAGAACAGCAAGGGCCCCACCGTGCCTACCCCAGAAACTCTGATGGCCAGCTTTGCGCGGCTCAAGGCCGAGTTTGAGAAGATAGTCGCCGTTGAGAAGCAGTATTCCCCTGGCAAGGTGATGGCCCCCATCGAGGACGAGGAGATGGCCCCGGAGGGATGGGATCCCCCGGTGAGCTGCACAAGGTAAAAAATGAAAGTTGTGGTTTTTGATTATTTGCAATGTGCTTGCTAATATGTTAGGGTTGTGCAGGTGCCGGTGGACGTCCTTGATGATTCCGATGTCGCGGCCCGTCCTGTGGACAACGCCCCAGAGATCGTTTTCGATGTCGCGGTCCGTCCTGTTGGCATCGCCCCGGAGATCGATTCCGATGCCACTGTCCATCCTATGGACATCGCCCCAGAGATCGATTCCGATGTCGCGATCAGTCCTGTGCGCATCGCCCCAGAGATTGATTCCCATGCCGCTGTCCGTGCTGTGGTCATTGCCCGAGAGATCGATGACAAGAAATAGTTGGTCGCGCTAATCCTTCAGGGTAGTTTGCATTGGCCCGTGTTTAATTACCAGAACGATGCGTGTTATCAAACCACCTTAGGGCTAGTGCACTGTCTTGTGTGGGCGGTACTTGCTACTTTTGTTTGATAGTGAATCATGCGAACCCTCTCCGAGTTATGGAAATAGATGTATCCTCACCATATTTTGATGTAATATATGGCATGCTTAGATGTAAGTTTGAACTTTTTATCATATCAGCAGGGCTTATTTGATGATTCTTGGTGTTAGTAGGCTAGCTACTGTGCGAGCTATAGTACATGCAAAACACTCACCGAAGAGAAATTTTGGGGCTGATGAGCTCGTGGTACGCTTATATTGATCCGTCGTCGATCGGCCAATAGCCCAAGCTCCTAAAATTGTAGGCTTAGCGACCGATCAGACAATAGTCGACACGGATACATTCAGGCCTCATTTGGTTCATAGGTTAGGAAAATTGTAGCAAAAGTACATAGACGTACAACACAAAATCATAGCAGTACAGAGATGTCCCTCCGTTTCAAAATAGATGAGTCAACTTTGTACTACTAACTTTGAAACGGAGGGAGTACAGATCCTAGGCGGGCTAGTTTGGCCTAGTGGGTTTTAGTGATATGACGTGGTACAGTGTCGTCCAGTCTTCGCGTGTGGTAGCAGTACTGTGGGTAGAGTAAGTTTTCTTAAAGAAGAAGAATTCAACGTAGTCATGATGGTTCCTTCGTCCGACTAACTTACAGTGGGAAAGGCTGAGCCTGCGCTACGACCAGGGTGGACCAGGATAATTTTGTGCATGGCAGGTGGACCAGGATGGTCGACGTCCCACATGTCGGCGAATGAAAGTATTCTTTCCGATATAGTGGACGAGCAACGAGTATTCATTGTTTATTTTTGATGAAACCTATTGTCTCCACTGCTACGACGGAGGAGTGTGAAACACGGCAGCCCAGTGAACTTGGAGCACCACTCCCTCCTTCCTCATGTAATACCACCATAGTGTTGACTATGAGGTTACAACTTTTTCTCACTTTCTCTCTATCTATTTCCTCTCAAATGTTTTTTACCTTCCTTTTCTTAGACACAATTGTTTTTTATGCCTATTTTTTAGAATTAGTTTTTTATACCTAGGAGCACGTGTAGAGATGAGCTCCTGCAGATCCCACTCCTTGACTTTGTCAATGCCTCTCTCTCCTCCACATAAGCGGGCTTGTCGAGAAGAAGAGAGATGATCTCTTAGCACAATATGTTTCACCATGTTTTTAGGAATAACTAGTTATTGAAGATAAGGCTAAGTGATGATCCATTGTACACATGTTTTTTTGCCATCTCTAAATTACATGCAAGACTTATGATAAGACTATCTTATCAACCATTGTAAATGCCCTTTATAGCCCAGAATTTTACTGGTAGTGCTTGCTATGAATGCGGGCAGCTGGCCTCTGAGGGGGGAGCGCGCGCGGGGAGGTGGTGGGGTGGGGGAGGGGTTCTGGTGGGCCAGGGCGGTAAGAAGCGGGCTTGGAAGCGGTGCGGACTCCCGCATGGCCCACCTCACATTATCACCACATATTTCTTGGAGTCCGTGCACGGCGGGCAGGCGATCTCTTCTCCCTCCACCGTCTCTCTCCTCTCAGCCGACGCCCGCCGAGCGATTAGATTTCAGCTATCGACGGTTTATTCAATTGCAGTCCCACATGTCAGAGAAAATGCAAGACAACGTG
This sequence comes from Triticum aestivum, assembly GCF_018294505.1. Classification (NCBI taxonomy): domain Eukaryota; kingdom Viridiplantae; phylum Streptophyta; class Magnoliopsida; order Poales; family Poaceae; genus Triticum; species Triticum aestivum. Next base: position 64,163,586 of record NC_057799.1, read on the forward strand.
TGTCCCCTCTGGTGAGCGGCATGCGAGCCGGACTGTCGGGGGTGCGACGTGAACGCGACGCGTACGAGTTGTAAGTGTGCCGCCTTAGACGTGAACATTTTCGTGCGATCGATTGATAGAAATCCAGAACAAAATGACAAGGGCGGTGCTTTCCCGCGCGTTAGGCAGGCTAGTTTGAGTGATATGACGTGCTACAGTACCGTCCACTTGCTCCATTTTTATGTAAGCAAGAGTCTACACTCTTACGAGGGAGGAGTGCGAAACACGGCGGATCTGATTTTGATCGAGGGATAACGGTTCTCTGTGAAATAATGGAGCACTGTTAGCAATTATAGCATGATAGTTAGGGCATCTCCAGTGCTGGCCCTCAAATTTACACCGACATCTGTCCGAGGACACTGGTGGATGCCATGCAATGCTGCCCGCATACCTTTCGACAACTATATGAACTAACCAAACAAAATTCGTGCAAACAAAGCAAATTTCAAATTGACCGGATGAAATTCATTACATTTCGAGAACTTTTCCTATAAACTGGACGAAATTCATTACATATTTCGCACAAACCGTACTAAAACCTACTGTAAACCTAATCTAAACGATCGCCGGACCCCGACCATCATGTCCGGCTCTGAACCCGAGAAAGCCGGCCTCTGCCTCCTCCTTATCCGCCTCGATAACCTCCTCCTCTGGAGCACAAGGTTATGTAGATTTCCGCCTCCACGTCACCGTCAAGCGGCTAATCAGCCGCCGATTTTTATCACACCAAGCTTGGCGTCGACTGAGTGGAGGAGCGGTGGCCTTCCTGGTACCAGAGCGGTGGCGACCTACCGTGTACTACTCTTCCTTGCTGCCGGCTGCACCCGTGCATGCGCGCCGGCTTCGTGGTCGTGGCGGCGGAGGGCGGCCGGGGGGAGCCGGCGATCTCCTTCGTCTGCTCCTGCGAGAGTACGTCCAAGAGAGCTTTGGTGCGCGCCCGGAGCGGAGCCACCGATGTCCTTCATCTGCTCCTGTGACAGTACGTCCAAGAGAGCTTTGGAGTGACCAGAGGCCATGGTTGGAGTGGTGCCAACAGAAGGAAGGGACCGGAGGAGAATGAGTGTGGGTCTTTGGCTATGGCTGGGAGCTGGGGCTCAAGTTAATATAGCGGGCGAATGGCAATGAGCCGCGGCAGACGGATGGACGGCTGGCACCGGAGTAGGTTCATCGGTAGCCGTGGTGTCATTAACCCGGAGCAGTCGCTTGCACTGGGATGCCGCGCGGGTGGCGCTCTCTCAGCCGTCGCACTGCTGCAATGCCGGCGCCAGTGAGAGGTCGCATCGGGCATGAATGCGGACGCTGCTTCAATGACTTAACCGCAGGTGCTTTGTCTCACTGACATGTGGGCCCAACGGGCATCAGGCCTGCATGTCAGTGACACACCAACTGCACCTGCAGTTAAGGGCGGTGAATGCGGCATTGACGTTCTGGAGAGACGATGATCGTTTTAGGCGGGAAGCGCGCGCTGGCGATGGAAGGGGTTTCGGTAGGCCAGGGCGGTCAGACGCTGGCGTGCTGGTAAAATGTGAACTCATGGATGACGAGCCTTTGAAGCGTATGTGGCACGTATTGACAACCAGGCGTCCATGCAACCGCTCTTGTCGCCAGCTAGCATTCGACAACCACCATTAGACACCACACAACCATACATAACTTACGAATAATTGATGAATCGATCAGACACACACTCGTGTGCGGTGGCACTATGATCGGTTGCTCACGATAGTACATACTCTGCACCATAGTACCCTCTCTAGCTAGGCTGTTTTATAGATTGTCGTTGTGATGGACGATATACATGAGCAAGGCACCGAGTCACGAGTATGACCGTTGGTGTTGAGCCAGGTGAATACATGCTCGGTTTTCACGGAGGCCTCCAGCAAACGTCTAAACAGTAATGTCACATACGCATAATTTTGGTTTTTATTTCTTTCTCCACTGACAGGTAGGCCCGCACAGATAGATAGATAAAGAACACGAGCTGATGAGGCGCATGCGGACTGTTTGACTGGTCAACCAGACAAATACGGAGCTATACGCTGAGCCAGTGACCATATAATCACCATATCTCGTATACAATGATCAAAGTGAGCTATCAAGACAAGTTCAATGACCGCCAATGCATTTTACTCGGTAATAAATGGCCAGGATTGAAGGGGAATCCAAATTTCCTTCGTCTTCTGTCCTTGAGCTCTTGACAAACTAATGCACTTTACGGTTGTCCGGCCACTCCACCCCAGAGCTGTCACCAAGTGTCGTTCATGCCACCGCACCGCACACTAACCGGTAAGGAAGTGATGGCATCCCGACGTGCCGAGTTCCTCGCCGCCCACGACCGCACACAGAATGGTAGGCAAGCGGTGGCATCCTGTCGTGCCGAGTTCATCGCCGCTCGCGACCTCACACCTATGTGGGCGGAATTTGAAGCTGCCCAGGCCGAATGGGCGGTAGAGCAAGAGGCGGCCAAAGCCGCACAGAGGGAGCGGAAAAGTCATAAAGCACTCAAGAAAAGAAAGGCCCGCCGCCGCAAGAAAGAAGAGGACGCACGCGCTGCTGCGGAGAGGTCGGCAGAGATCCAAGCATGGTGGGGTGTCGCCAACAAAGCCGGGAAGGAGAACGACGGCGTCTGGCCAGCATGTGAGAAGTAGTAGTACTAGTAGTTAGTGTGTGTATATGTGTCACCCGTACGTTTCTTTAATTAATTACGAGCATGTAACAGTACTACTAGTTACTACTGTAGTTTTTAGAGCAAATTACCAGTACATTAGGCTAGACTCAATGGAAAAAATTCCTAACCTATGCATCAAATGGCATATCTTTCTCTATAGGAATTGAAATGCATGTCATCTCACTTTCTATGATTTTCATATTCCTATAAAATTCCTATCCTATGAACCAAAGGAGGCCTCTGCTGGAATAACTACTGTAGCTAGCAGTACTACTGGTACAGTAGTTTTCTTCAAGAAGCGGAATTCAAAGTCATGATGGTTCCTTCGTCTGAGCAACTTCACAGTGGGTAAGGTTGGGCCTGTGATTTGACGGCTCATTAGTAATTACTGCGGCGCGACAACCGGGGTGAGTCTCCCTTGGAGTTCTGCGGGCATGGCAAGTGGACCAGCATGGTCGACATCCCACATGTCGCCGAGCGAAAGTATTCTTTCCGATATCGAGGAGCAAGGAAACCGCGTGGTATAGTATCACTGGTGATTTATATTTATTTTTTATTTCTAATGAATGCTAGAGTTTCAACCCTTACGACGAAGGAGAGTGGGACATGAACAGCGTGGTAGAGCGTCTCCACTTCTGGGTCGGAGACCACACGTAGTAGTACTACTGTACTAGTGGTATGAACGATACAAAGTGCGACCTGGAGAGAAAGACACGTCTAGTTGGAAGGTCTCGGGGCATACACGTAAAAAATATAAAACCTAATATGTGCCTCCAATTAATATAGTAGTAGTAGAGTACTTAGCCACGTACTCAAAAACATCACCGGACATTGCACGTACAACATTTAGTGGTAGTAGGAGACAAATGCCTATATGTCACGCATGTTCATACTATTTGTGCCTTTCTACTTCACTTACTGCGCTACGTTACACAGGTTCGCACGTCCACTCCTGGGTACAAATCCATCTCGTAGTTCCAGTCCCACATGTTTTTCATATAGATGGAACGATCCTTGCATGACACGTGCACCTTGATGCTAGATGTGTCGCGTGTTGGCAAAAGGATGAACAAAGCTCACGTAAAAAAATAGAGTGGAAGAACATAGATTCCCGATGACCGAGAAGGAGCAAGGAACCTCGGGGTGGAGCGTCTGCACTCATAATATTTTATATTATTCAGCAATATAAAATCAACCAATCATCTCCACAGTGGAATGGAAGAGTACGAAACACGGCAGCCTAGTGTAGTTACATCATACTAGTACATGGCTAACCCACGCTATCACCATATTTCTTGGCTTCTGTGTGACACCTATCTCTAGTAATCCAGCAGCCCGTATCGCTTCTCCCTCCTCGTCTCTCTCAAAGGCCCTTGTCGGTGTCAAAACCGGCGGATCTCGGGTAGGGGGTCCCGAACTGTGCGTACAAGGCGGATGGTAACAGGAGGCGGGGGACACAATGTTTACCCAGGTTCAGGCCCTCTAGATGGAGGTAATACCCTACTTCCTGCTTGATTGATCTTGATGATATGAGTATTACAAGAGTAGATCTACCACAAGATCGTAGAGGCTAAACCCTAGAAGCTAGCCTATGATTATGATTGTTGTTGTCCTACGGACTATACCCTCCGGTTTATATAGACACCGGAGGAGGCTAGGGTTACACAGAGTCGGTTACAAGGGAGGAGATCTACATATCCTAATTGCCAAGCTTGCCTTCCACGCCAAGGAGAGTCCCATCCGGACACGGGACGAAGTCTTCAATCTTGTATCTTCATAGTCCAACAGTCCGGCCAAAGTATATAGTCCGGCTGTCCGAGGACCCCCTAATCCAGGTCTCCCTCAGTAGCCCCTGAACCAGGCTTCAATGACGATGAGTCCGGCATGCAGATTGTCTTCGGCATTGCAAGGCGGGCTCTTCTCCAAATTCTGAGTACCTATCGAGTAGTGTCCGGCTTACCATGAATGTTGCACTACTTGGCTTCTGCGCCTAATAATGGCTATCCTCCACGTGTCGAGCGAATGCAAGAAGTCGAGGCATTTTTACACTTGCCACCCTAACCATGTAAGTAAATCGTCTATTTAAAGAGGCGGGGATCCTCAGATCCAGATCACATCGTCCTCCCACAGCGAGTATCCATCGGAGCGCGCCCGGAAAAGTCCATCCCATCATGGCCGGCCACCGCAGCTCCTCCTCTCGCTCCCGTAGCCCTAAGCCAGGCGATTGGAAGAAGTGTTCCATCCCTCACAGCCAATTAGTAGAGTTACGGACCCAGGGATTCCTCCCTCCAGCGTATATGGTCCACGTTCGAGCCGGACTCGCCACCTACAACGGCGGGGAGCAAGCGGAGAGCTTACCCAACCCATCCATGGGGGAGCGGGTATGCCTTGTCCCTTACTTATTAAGGGGGCTCGGATTTCCAATCCATCTGTTCCTCCACGGGCTCCTGGAGTTCTATGGCCTCCAGCTGCATAACTTTACTCCCGCCTCCATATTACACATCGTTGGCTACGTCGCCCTTTGCGAGCTGTTTTTGGGCTGCGAAGCTCATTTCGAGCTATGGAAGAGGCTATTCTGCCTCATACCCCATACACAGGAGGGGTCAATATATCAAGTGGGAAGAGCCGAGATATGGCGCATCGCCGGGACCGGATACCTGTCCGGTACTCCGAAGAAAACCTCAGAAGACTGGCCTTCGGAGTGGTTTTATATGGAGGACGTCCCCCTTCCGGAACCTATTCGGATGGGCCTTCCTAAGTTCGACAACGCTCCCTTGAAGAAACACCGCAGCTGGCACCCTCGGAGCCCCCAGGAGGAAGATAACGGAGAAGTCCTTTACCTGATGGGCCGGATAAAGACGCTGGCCAAATCAGGATTGACAATAAATCGAGGTTACGTCAATATGTATAATGCGGGGGCTGCAGCCACTTCAATATCGGGGACAACCCATGTGGCACTTCAATGGAGAAGACGATGCCACCCGCTGCGGTCGTAAGGGACCGGACTCAGTCACTGCTCTAGCGAAAATTCTGTCTGATTTGTACAAAGGAGAGGAAGAGGAGTTCATCCGCATTAAGCCACAGGATGGATTCTCCATGTACAACCCCCCAAGCTGGGTGAGCTGCTACTTTTTACTCCAAACCTTCCCGCATTCTTCGTCATAAGTATTTACCTTGCCATTTCATAGCAGGAACTTCAAAAAGCTGTGAGGGAGGTCCACATCCCGCCTCCACAACCAGAGGACCCTGACCGGGCCCTCGACCCCGGACTCGAAGAAGATCCGGACAGATTTGTGGAGCTTATTGACAGGACGTTCTATCAATTAAGCTGCGACGGTGCCATGGTGGCCATCATAGCCGATTATCCTAGACTACTCCCTACATCGCATGTAAGTAAAACCGGAGTCCCAACTTCCGAGAAGGATCCCTTTTTCTGCACTTCACCTACCGCACACATATGGTGTCTTACAGGGAAGGCCCTCAGGATGCCATGCCGAACCCGCAGTGACTCACCAACAAGGGGCACCGAAGCCGGGTAGGCTTAAAAGGAAGGCGGTCAGGACTGAGACGTCGTCGCAGAGGTATGAAAAAGAAGCCCGCTTCGTGGTTGTCGTCTTTTAAAATATAATAACGCCCATGTTTCCTAGTAGGAAAAACGCTCGCCAGACTATATCCGGAGAGGTTGCCGTCCACGCCTCCACCAGTCGGGCTCTAGAGCCAGACTTAGAGGCGAACGCTAACATGGGGCCAACACCGGGTGTTCCTCCTACAGAGGATGCGGATAGGCTGTCCGCTACGAATTCTGAAGTGGAGAGCGCCATGAATCACAGGCGTCGTCGGGCCGTACTCCGCGACGCTTGTTTCTCCAAAGAGGCGTTCGATGCCTTCAAATCAGGAGACGCGTACATTCGAGCTGCTCAAAATGGTCTTGCCAGAGCCACGGACTAGTATGTAAAGGATATACGGGTAAGAAAATCTAATAATTATGTATATCAGTAGCCCCTAAGACTTGAAACAGTTGGCACAATTTATTTAAGGATCATTGTTTGCATAGGTTCTTACGGAGAAGAATACCCAGTTGTCTCAAGAGCTGGAGGAGTGCAAAGCCCAGCTTCAGGCCGCAGTTGCCGCAGTGAAGGAGTCCGAGAAGGCCCCATCTGGTAACACTTGTTTCTATTGCAAAGAATGACATGTACCGGTTAGTGAGCGGCATGGCGGCAAATCTAACAATAGATTCTGCAGATGATCCTGAAATGAATCCGGAGGTCCTGCGAGGGGATGAGCAACACGCTCAACGACAGTTAAAGGCTGGCGAGCGCGTGCTTAAGAAGGTGAGGCGGGAGAAAACGATCTCCAAGATGCCAACATCCGGCTGAGTGTTGAACTAAAAGATGTTCGGGCCCAGCTTGCTGACTCTGTGAAGGAGAATAAGAGGCTTCAACGCGGCATTTTCAGTAAGTGCTTAAACAAAGTTTTATAGAGTTCGGTGAAGAAACCGGTTAACACAGTTATATCTGTAGGTATGCTGACGTGTCGTCCCGCAGAAGAGATGCTCGGGTCTGCAGGTGTTCTTCTTCCCGAGCTCTCACAACTGCACGAACAAGTTCGGCAGGTGATGCAGGGCATTGCCCAGGCCTTGTGGCCATCTGCCTCCCTGCCAGGAGGCATGGGGGAGCTCATAGAGATGCTCAAGGGAGCGTGGCGGCGCTTCCGATTATGGAAGATATCTGCCTGCTGACAAGGTGCGAGGGAAGCATGGGCCATGGTGAAGACTCGATATACCAAGGCTGACCCGAACCATATGGCCGACGTCAGACCTGTGGGGTCTGATGGGAAAGAAATCCCCATCAGTTTGGTGTATGACCAGGTGAAATGAGCCGCAAAGTATTCCCAACAGGATTGTAGGCTAGACAGCCTATTGGATGGTATAGAAGAAGAATTTAGTCAGTCTAAGTGACTGTGTACTTCAATTGACATATATTGTCCCTAGCCGGATTGTAAATCATTTGTCATGGCAGACCTTTTCGCTTCGACCTCCGGACCCGACAGTTCGGAGTGTATCCGAATACCCGCTCAGTTATGTAAAAATCGGGGTACGCGTGGAAACCAGGCGTAGGGGTCATAAGTGCTTGAACAGACAAGTACCCAACTAGCTATGTTATCTTACATGGATAGTAAGAAACATCTTCTAGGGAGAATAGTTCCGTTAGGGGTTCCTTTCCCTGGGTACGCATGCATTAATGTGCATGTCTGGACTGCGAAAAGAGGCGCGGGATATAAACATCTGGGGGCATGTATTACAATAAGTAAAAGTCATCTTTTGTTCACCGACCGAATATTCCCTTAAGAACGCTAGCTTTCGGCTTCACCCAGTCTGAGGTACACATCCGGCTGACCCGGCAGTAACAATCGCAGAGGTGCTCCCCTTATGCCCTAGCCGAATTAACGGGAACGTAGGGCATAAACACAAGAGCTAGGCAACCCAGCTTCGCCAAAAATTAAGTCATATCGATGCATATAGTGGCGAAGAAAAGGTACATGTGGAAAAGTAACACATGTGCGGAGGGCATAGAGCCCGAAACATAGCTATATTAAGCTTCTATATAAGAAGCCCCCAGGTATAATGAGCACGCCTAGCGCGTCAAGATTGTGTAGTCAAGACACATTTTAGCCTTTTAAGGCCTTGAAGAAAAAGGGAAGAAAGAAAGAAAGAAAAGACAGATAACGGATATATAAAAAATTGATGGAGGTAAGGAGATGAACACATAGTCCGGCTCTAGGCGTAGAACCTTCGGAGTCTGGCTGCGTTCCATGGGTTTGGCTCGAGTCGATTGTCCGATGCATCCCGCGGACGGTACGCTCCACCGGCCAGAACCTTGTCAATAACGAATGGACCTTCCCATTTGGGCTTGAGCTTGTTCTTTTTCTTCTCCGGTAGGCATAGAACGAGTTCACCAACGTTATAAGTTTTGGCCCGTACTTCTCTGCTTTGATACCGTCGAGCCTGTTGCTGATAGAATGCGGAATGGGCTTTTGCCACGTCACGCTCCTCCTCCAGGGAGTCCAAACGGTCCTGCCGATCAAGCTCGTCTTCTTTCTCTTTGTACATGCGCACTCGAGGTGAGTCATGAATTATGTCGCAGGGCAGTACCGCCTCTGCGCCATACACCATAAAGAACGGTGTGTATCCGGTAGTGCGATTTGGCGTGGTCCGCGGCCCCCATAGTACGGAGTCGAGCTCCTCTACCTAGTGCGTATCTGATTCCTTCAAGGATCGCACTAATCTGGGTTTAATGCCGCTCATGATAAGACCATTTGCTCGCTCGACTTGACCATTAGTTTGCGGGTGATAGACAGAAGCATAATCAAGCTTAATGCCCATGTCGCTGCATCAAATTTTTAGCTCGTCGGCTGTAAAGTTTGAGCCATTATCGGTGATGATGCTGTGGGGAACGCCGTAATGGTGTACAACCCCGGATATGAACTCTATCACTGGTCCGGACACGGCCGTTTTAACTGGTTTGGCTTCTATCCATTTGGTGAATTTATCCACCATGACCAATAAGTATTTTTTCTTATGGCTTCCCCCTTTAAGGGGTCTGACCATATCAAGCCCCCAGACCGCAAAGGGCCAAGTAATGGGGATTGTTTGGAGAGCGGTAGGTGGCATATGGCTTTGGTTTGCAAAAAGCTGGCAACCGACGCAACATTGAACGAGGTCCTGTGCGTCTTCTCGGGCCGTCGACCAGTAAAAACCTGTACGGAAGGCCTTGCTTACAAGGGCCCGAGCTGCGGCGTGGTGGCCGCCAAGTCCATCATGAATTTCTGCCAAAAGTTGTCATCCTTCCTCTTCGGAGATGCACCTTTGAAGTACTCCGGTGGCGCTCTTCTTATAAAGCTCTCCTTCGTGGACCTTGTACGCTTTAGACCGCCGCACAATGCAACGTGCCTCGTTTGGGTCCTCAGGGAGTTCTTGCCTAGTTAGGTAGGCCAAAAAGGGTTCTGTCCACGGGGCGATGACAGCCATAATCACGTGGGCCGAAGGCGTTATTTCGGTGGCAGAGCCTCCGATTATGTCAGAGTGTTCGGTATCTGGTGTTCTGGCCAGGTCCGAACTGTTGCTGCCGGTCTCTCCTTCCCATACCACGGATGGCTTAAACAGCCTTTCCAAGAAGATATTAGGTGGGACAGGGTCGCGCTTAGCGCCGATGCGAGCGAGGATATCCGCCGCTTGATTGTTTTCCCGGACCACATGGTGGAATTCGAGCCCCTCGAACCAAGCTGACATTTTGAGGACGGCGTTGCGATAAGCCGCCATTTTTGGGTCCTTGGCGTCAAAGTCTCCATTTATTTGAGATATTGCGAGCTTCGAATCGCCCCGCACCTCTAGGCATTGAATGCCCATGGAGACTGCCATCCGGAGACCATGCAACAGGGGCTCGTATTCTGCTGCATTGTTGGAGTTTGTGTATAAAATTTCGAGTATGTATTGGACCGTATATCCTGTGGGGGATGTCAGGACGACGCCTGCCCCCAGACCAGCCAGCATCTTAGATCCATCAAAGTGCATGATCCAATTGGAGTATGCGCCGTACTCTTTAGGGAGTTCGGCTTCTGTCCATTCAGCAACGAAATCAGCCAGTACTTGTGACTTGATGGCTCACCGTGGTTTGTATGTTATGTCGACCGGGAGGAGCTCAATGGCCCATTTAGCAATCCGGCCCGTGGCATCGCGGTTATTTATTATGTCGTTGAGTGGTACTTCCGAGGCCACCGTAATTAAACACTCTTGAAAGTAGTGTCGTAATTCCCAGGATGCCATGAAGACCGCGTATGCTATCTTTTGATAATGTGGGTACCGTGATTTGCATGGAGTGAGGACAGTGGATACGTAGTATACCGGCTTTTGAAGCGGGAACTTATGTCCTTCCGTCTCTCGTTCGACGACGAGTACTGCACTTACAACTTGGTGTGTTGCCGCTATATATAACAGCATTGGTTTGCCGACATTTGGCGCGGCCAAGATTGGGTTGGTGGCAAAAACGGCCTTTATTTCTTCCAATCCGGCCGTGGTCGCATCCGTCCACTCGAAGTGTTCGGTGCGTCGAAGAAGGCGATAAAGGGGTAGTGCCTTTCTCCTAATCGGGAGATAAAGCGGCTTAAGGCAGCCACGCATCCAGTTAGTTTCTGGATTTGCTTGTGGTCTGTTGGGATAGACAATTGTGACAGAGCTCGGATTTTAGCCGGATTTGCTTCAATTCCTCTACTAGAGACGATGAAGCCCAAGAGCTTTCCGGCGGGCACGCCGAAAACGCATTTTTCCGGATTGAGCTTGATGTCATATGTTCGAAGATTGTCGACCGTGAGCCTCAAGTCGTCTATTGAGGATTCGACGTGTCTGGTTTTAATGACCACGTCGTCTACGTATGCCTCCACTGTTTTGCCAATTTGTGTTTCCAGGCATGTCTGAATCATGCGTTGATAGGTTGCACCGGCGTTTTGAGCCCGAAAGGCATGGTGTTGAAACAGAAGGGGTCATATGGAGTGATAAATGCCGTTGCGGCTTGATCGGACTCCGCCATGTTAATTTGATGGTATCCGGAGTATGCGTCGAGGAAACACAATGAATCGTGTCCTGCGGTAGCGTTGGTAATTTGATCGATGCGAGGGAGGGGGAAGGGATCCTTGGGGCAAGCCTTGTTAAGGTCCTTGAAATCGACACATAGGCGCCAGGATTTGTCCTTCTTTGGTACCATCACCAGGTTTGCTAGCCAGTCCGGATGTTCTATTTCTCGAATGAATCCGGCCTCAAGTAACTTGGCTAGCTCCTCTCCCATGGCTTGTCGCTTAGGCTCAGAGAAACGCCGAAGAGTTTGCTTGACTCGCTTGAACCCCTTTAGAATGTCAAGGCTATGCTCGGCCAGCCTGCGTGGGATTCCTGGCATGTCTGAAGGATGCCAGGCAAAGATGTCCCAATTCTCGCGCAAGAACTCCCGTAGTGCGGCGTCTACTGTGGGGTTTAACTGTGCCCCGATGGATGCTGTTTTTGTAGGGTCTGTTGGGTGGACTTGGAATTTAACTGTTTTGTCCGCTGGTTTAAAAGAGGTGGACTTGGGTCTTTTGTCGAGTATCACATCGTCCCTGTCCACTGTGGAGCGCAGCACGGTTAGTTCTTCGGCCGCAAGGGCTTCGGATAACGCCTCGAGGGCTAGTGCGGCGGTTTTATTTTCGGCGCGGAGTGCTATGTCCGGATCACTAGCTAGAGTGATGATTCCATTAGGCCCGGGCATTTTGAGCTTCATGTACCCGTAATGGGGTATAGCTTGGAAGATCGTGAATGCCTCCCGCCCTAGAAGGGCGTGGTATCCGCTACTGAACGGGGCCACTTGGAATGTGATTTCTTTGGACCTATAATTCTCCGGCGTGCTGAATACCACATCTAGTGTGATTTTTCCTGCACATCGTGCCTCCCGACTAGGGATGATCCCTCTGAAGGTCGTGCTGCTTTGCTCAATGCGGCTTCTGTCTATTTCCATTTTTCAAAGAGTCTCCTCATAGATTAGGTTTAATCCGCTGCCACCGTCCATGAGCACTTTAGTAAGCCGGAAGCCGTCTACAATTGGACTAAGGACCAAGGCGACTGGTGCCCGGGCTGTTCAGAATTTAGGTTCGTCACTGGCATTGAAGGTTATAGCCGTATTGCTCCATGGATTTATTGCTGCCACGTGGCAGACTTCGGCAAGGCTGCGGAGTGCTCGCTTACGCCTATTATTTGAGGCGAAGGTCTCGAAGACTGTCAATATTGTATTGTTATTGTCCATGGGATGGTTCTCTGCGGTATTGTTGATGAGGAGATCCTCACCGCCCTTGGCCACCTGCCGGAGTATCCAACATGCTCTAAGGCTATGAGTTGGCGTGGTATCCGGTGTACTGTGAATTTTGCATGGCCCGTTGAGCCATCCCTCCAATATAGTTCCACGCCCTGCAATGGGCTTTTGTTTCTTTGTGATTAGATCGGATGACTTACGAGAGTACACCCTTTTAGTTCGGACGGGGGGTTTAGTGAGAGCCGGAGGATCCCAGAATTTTGTTTGGGTTTTCCAGGCGCTTTCCATCGCACAGTACTTCTGTACTATGGCCGCCAAGTCAGCGAAGTGTGCTATGTCACGGCGACCTATGGCGTTGAGGATTCCCTTGTCTGTGCAGTTTTTGCAAAAGAATGAAATTGCATCTTCCTCGCGACAGTCCTTGACCTTGTTCATTACAAGGAGGAATCTGGCCCAATAGTGATGTACTGTCTCTTGGGGCTCTTGTCTAATGTGGGAAAGATCACTTATATCTTGGTGGGTGGGTAGATTTAAGTCCGAACCCTGACCCGATCTGAGACCCGGGGGCGGAGGAGTTTCCGATTTTAGAAGTTCGGGCTCCGGGATGTTGCCCAATAGGTCTGGCCCGCTGTCTGATTCTAGGTTCAAAGCTTGGGCCATGTCCTCCCGTAGATGGGTATCCGGCTCGGAGAGCTCGGGAATCCGGACATAGTTTGTCCTCAAGATAGAGGAAGAATCGCTGCGTTGCTCCTCCACCACCGCTATCTGATGGGTGACCGGCGGAGAGTTAATCTCCCTTTGGTCGGGTTTATGCCCGATGCGATCATAGTCCGTAGCGACTCCCAAGGCGGCAATGCGATCCAAGAGCTCGTTCAAGGAAGAGAGCTCCATTGGATCCATCTGCTCGGCGAATTCCGAGCCGACGCGGAGGCTGTTTTCGATGACCCGAGAAGTCATCGTCGGTGCAACGGCCGAGCGGGCGGTCATGACGACGAGACGAGCCATCAAGCCTTATGATGACGGCACAGTGGAACTCTCAATGAAAGCACCAATGTCGGTGTCAAAATCGGCGGATCTCGGGTAGGGGGTCCCGAATTGTGCGTACAAGGCGGATGGTAACAGGAGGCGGGGGACACAATGTTTACCCAGGTTTGGGCCCTCTCAATGGAGGTAATACCCTACTTCCTTCTTGATTGATCTTGATGATATGAGTATTACAAGAGTTGATCTACCACGAGATCGTAGAGGCTAAACCCTAGAAGCTAGCCTATGATTATGATTGTTGTTGTCCTACGGACTAAACCCTCCGGTTTATATAGACATCGGAGGGGGCTAGGGTTACACAGAGTCGGTTACAAGGGAGGAGATCTACATATCCGAATTGCCAAGCTTGCCTTCCACGCCAAGGAGAGTCCCATCCGGACACGGGACGAAGTCTTCAATCTTGTATCTTCATAGTCCAACAGTCCGGCCAAAGTATATAGTTCGGCTGTCCGAGGACCCCCTAATCCAGGACTCCCTCAGCCCTGTTTGGATACTCTAACTTAGTTAAAGGTTAGAGTTAGATTCTAATCCTGAACTAACCCTGAAGTAACTCTAGCGAAAGAGGTGTTTGGATGACAGGGTTAGATGGAGCGCGGATACGGTGAGGTGCCTTGATGGGCGGTGCGAGAGGGAGGGAGGGAGGGAGGGGACGAGAAGCTTCGAGGAAGTGGGGAGGGATCTGCTGCGGGGAGAGCGAGAGAAAAATGTGTTTTTTAGTGTCCCGAGAAGAACTAACCCAAATAAGCACCTCTTCGGTGGGTTTTTTTTGGGTTAGTTGAGTTCAAACTAACTCTAACACGTGGATCCAAACAGTAACCCAAGCTAACCCTCCTATTTGGATATTTTTTGGTTAGTTCAGTTCAAACTAACCCAAACTAACCCTGTTTGGATATTTTTGGGTTAGTCGAGTTCAAATCGCACAGCCCGACCTTTCCAGGAGTAAGTAAGTTGAATCCGCTACTCCCTCACCCTCCTCGCCTCTCTGTCAAACCGCCTGCACGAAAACTGCCGCGCGTACTGCCCGGGAAAAGCCCCGCCCTCAACTTTTAACTACGCGAAAATAGTTCGAGCTTGTTCGTTCTATATAAATACTAGTACTGTATGTTTATTCACCCGTGGGGTTGTTCAATGAATGGAGGGCCGGGAGCACAAGTGAACAATACTACTACTAGTAGTAGTAAGTAGGAGTCGTATAGGTAGACACCTTAAATAGAGTTTCATTTCTTTAATGCCACGTACACAAATTGAAACGCTTGTTGTGGAGAGAAAAAGATAATCACTCCACTATATATGTACGCAGGGGCCTGAGCGCTTGCTTTACTAGGGTTGCTCTCTTCATTCTCCCATCCTCTCCAGATATAAACAAGACAGCGGTAGCGACATTTTCTCTCTGCTCACCGCTGGTCACAGATCCGTCCAGATCCCTTCGGCTGGTGTGTGTAGAGCACTAGGTGCATCGTTCACGCGGTCATCACCGGCGAGGGAGGAAACCCACAGCTGCCGGACGGGCCTGATCCTCTGCCCGTGTTGTTCTCTCCGACACAGCGCCGGCTCGGGAGGTCCTCCGACCCTTCTTCCTCCCTGTCGTATTGTCCGCAGATCCGACCTACCGCCGCCGACATCCCGACGACCCTCAGGTATAAGTTCTTCGAAAGCGGCCTTGCTCTACTACCCTAGCTCCCCACGTGTCTGCATGTGCATCTTTTTCTACTCCCATCAGCTCTTCCAAAGCCACCTAAATTTTTAGTATTATTAGAGGTAAAGCTACTTCATGCATTCGAATCTAGGGCTTTGTTCAAACAACGAAGAAAGGGGGGAAAGTTGTAGCATGAATCTAGGACTTGATTCAAAGAGGAAATAATATGGTGAAAGTAGTAGAGACCGGATACCCAACCGGTCTCTTGGTTGAAAAGGGAAATAATGGGAAAACGCAGTACAAACTGGATAAGGAACAGATCTATTATTGGTTGAAGAAAGGATAGAAAGTGGCGGTTGGTGGACAAGTCAACAGAGTATGTCCAGGATTAGATTTGTTGCCCTCACATAGTAAAAGGTCTCCAGGATTAGAATTGCTGCCCTCACATAGTAAAAGGTCTCAGGATTAGATTTGCTGCCCTCACATAGTAAAAGGTCTCCAGGTTTAGATTTGCTGCCCTCACATAGTAAAAGGTCTCTAGGATTAGATTTTCTGCCCTCACATAGTAGAAGGTCTCCAGGATTAGGTTTGCTGCCCTCACATGTAAAAGGTCTCCAGGATTAGATTTGCTGCCCTCACATAGCATGAACAAACTCTGCATCACCACTTTATGCCTCCTTGTAGGTACATTGTGCTGATGCGTCCACTGTCGCATGTCCTTATACCAACCTTTTGCTGTTGTTAATGTAAGGGCGCATGTAAAATGAAGCGATCACACTGTTACCTTAGGGACATGTCTAACCAGTGTTATTGTTAATCTAATGCCTCCAGTGATAAGATGCAATTAAACTGTGTTACAAATGGCACTCCTGCTGTTTTCCCTAGTATGATAAGTAAGTTGCTCCTTTACGCTGCTCAGCGTCCTGGTGTCCCCACGGTCCCATGCCCTTAAACCAACTCTTTAGCTGCTGTTGATTTACTGTATCTGGTAAACAAGCAATGCCACCATTAAAGTAATCCCATATTTGAGGAATCTCATTGTTGATCGTAATGCTTCTGGTAACATGAAGCATTGCTGACGTTTTAAAATTTCTACTGTCCTTGCGTGATTGCCATGAACATAATTAAGATGCTTCTTTTCATTTCGTATATGTTTTGTATATTCTTATTGACCAGCAACTGTTTACTTTCTATCTTTTTGTGCAGATAGGGATATCCATTTCACCTTGTTGCTATTGTGACCTTTTGGTGAACTGCACAAAACACTTTTTTTGGAATGAGTGTTTTGTGCAGTTCAACTAAAATGTCACGTGGGCAACATCTCTCAATTTTGGTGGAACTGCACAAAATGGTGATTGGAGTTTCCAAAATCTCCGTCAAGTTCTGCTGGTAATCTCGTGCAACATTTTATTAGCCTTTGCAAGATGAGCCGTCACTGTCACCACAATGGCACTTTATTTTAGTGGAACTGCACAAAAGGATAAGAAAATTATAGTTGCACCTTACATGAGCCGAACAACCAACCTTAATGTTCCTCAATTTTAGTGCAACTACTAAAGAAGAACCTGCCAGCTCACGAGAGCAAGTACTTCTTGCTAGCTGAATGATGTAATCTTTGCTTCATTTCAGGTGAACTGCAGAAAAAGGCGCATGAATTGAATCATGGAACTCCAGGCAGGCCTCATCCTAGTGGAGCTGCAGGTTGAGTAAAGGAGGCCACTATTAAAGTGAAATCATGCTCTCCTGGTTTGTGGTGTGCAAACAGGAATACTCAACTACAGATGTTGTGACGGTCAAGAGCATTCGCCAAGTTCTTCGATTGTATGACATGGCTAGCCAAGATGGATTTAATCCTGATATTCACTTTATCAAAAGGCTCTAATTGGTTGGTTCTGAATCTTGCAAGCTGGGAATCATAGGCATCTTTGTTGTACTTATTATTTGAATCTTATTTGTTGGTTCTGAATCTTGCAAGCTGGGAATCAATGAGATGTGTAGGCATCTTTGTTGTACTTATTATTTGGATCTTATTTGTTGGTTCTGAATCTTGCAAGCTGGGAATCAATGAGATGTGTAGGCATCTTTGTTGTACTTATTATTTGGATCTTATTTGTTGGTTCTGAATCTTGCAAGCTGGGAAACACGGCATGATGATGCAGAGGACAACAACCATAACAAACAGTTCAAACTTGGTAGTATTATCTTTGTGAAAGTGCAACAAGCTTGTCGACATCCAGAAGCAATAGGCAGGAGAAGGACTCCGTGATTGACCTCGCCGAGACCATCATCGACCCCTGATATGCCAACATGAAAGAAGACAACGATACCAAGGACCTGAACACGTGGGAGGTACCTCTGAATCTAGCCTACATAACCTACGCGGCCAAGGACGCATACGCATGCTACAACATGTACAGGCAGATCTTGGACATGAGGGCGTGTCTGCTTCCCCTAACCGACGAGTACACGGACAGTCGCAGCGTCATGATCAAGCATGCCAGGAAGGTCTAGATGTTGTACTTTATCTGTTTATAAACACCTTTATCATCTGAGTGTTTCATGCATTAGCCTAAGTGTCGTAATTATCTGTTTTGTACGAATTTTTTCTTTTAAGAACCCATTAACCTGTTTGCTTTTTTTAGTGGCTATTTGCTTATGTATGTAACTAGTTCACTTGTCCGTTAAAAAAACTAGTTCACTCGGCTGCCGTGCTTTGAATCTCCTTCCTCCCAACATATTCCCCTCCTCAGGTGGACCCAGCAGGTCTCGTACACAGACATATGGGACCAACCACCTATCCATTTATATTTCTTTATTTATCTTAATCTTTCGTCCTCTTCCTATACAGCTCAGTTCTATTTTTCGTTTTCATTAATCCTATATCTGAATTTTCTCCCACTTTCTTTTTTGATGTAAACTGAGTTTTCTCCTAGTACTTTTCCCTAGAAACAACTCAACTGTCCCACGTCTAGCCTAAAAACTAATAATACCCCACGTACTATTAACTCATCAAATTTAAATGATATTTTATTTCGTAAGTTGAAAGTTCTTACAAAATAACAATAGTAATTGTTTATATATAACTTGGCAAGTTAACTCCTAGTGATTGCGTACATAAGCTTGCAAAGATTTTACTGACCAATGCAGTAATAGACGTGCAATCATGTGTTTATGTTTTTATAACATTTCTCCGTCTAGCCCAACATGATATTTTCACCCAGCCCAGAAAGTCCGCGGATTTCGAGAAAAATGCAAATGGGCTTTAAATTCTACCATACATATAAACGGGCTGCATAGATGCTACATCATTGTTTCACCCAGCCCACCAAATGGACTAAAAAAACAAATGGACTGGCCGACATGTGGGCCAGTAGGTCGAAGCCTAAGAAGGCGTTGGATTTACATCCAACGGCCGGCATTCTTCTTCAATCTCTTGTCTTCTTCCCCTAGCGCTGCCGGGACCGCCTGCTCCAGCCTCTGGCGTCCAGCGGCGTTATTTTGCGCTCCTCGGTGAAACGCTACCCCGCCGACGGCTAGGCCATCCCTCCACTCCACACCTCCTGTTATTCTCTGCCGAGTGTAGGCCCACCCCGCACCCGAACCAGTCAAGTTTCCCACTCCTCTCCATGTGCGACTCCACTGCCGCGTCTTCCCCATCTCCGGGTCGTTCCAGTCTGGGGCCTCGCCGTCGTCCATCGCCTCGGTGCGCTCGGCGCGGCGTGGTCAACATACGAGATTCATCGGAAGAGGACTGTACATGGAGAGCCTGACGGCTGGGACCCACGAGGTCCATGGTCGCACGCAAGGATAGTTCCTCCTTATTACGCACTGTATGTGGACTATATGTGGGAAGGGCTTCTGTATTTCGCGAAAAAACATTCCCCCGCTGACAGGTCGGACCCACCAGCTATATCTTCGCACGCAAGGAAGTGCCTCCTTATTACGCACAAAAAATGAATACCCCCCTGCTAGCTGGGACCCACCATAGTGGGTGGCTGACTTGTGGGCCTACTAAGTTGACGGGGACGGCGGGCTTTGTCAACTTAGTCAATATGAACGATTCTAGCTCCAGTGACCGTACGATGTCCATCCAATGGCCATAGTGCTTCTTCAACCTCAGGTCTTCTTGCTCCAGCCGCCCAAAGCAGTGTCGGCCGTGCCGCGTGCTCCTGCCACCCGTGGCCGGCTGTGATGCCGCGGAGGCCTCACCGCCCCCTACTACTCCCACCACTAGCCAGGGCATCCCTCTACTCACCCACACCCCCTGTTATTCTGCGGCGACGGCAGCCTCACGCCGCAGCCGAACCAGTGAACCCTCGTACTCCTCTCCGCGTGGGCATCCACTGCCGCGTCTTCCCCAGCTCCGCGTCGTCCCCTTCCTAGGCCTCGTCGTCGTCCACCGCCTTGGTGCTCTCGGCGCGGCGTGGTCAATGTGGTCAACGACCGACTTCCATCGGAAGAGTACTATACGGGGAGAGGCTGACAGCTGGGTCCACGGCCGCAGCTGGGTCCACGGCCACAGCCCATTTTTTTTGTGATTTGCCAAGTAAGTCGCTTTGTCAGGCCTGTTGGGCTGCAAATATTTCAAGACGAGGAGAGCTTCATTCGGCTGGCCGAGAAAATGGCCTATCAGTAATGAGAAATGGGTTGTACATTTTTAAAACACATCAAACCGGCAATTAGTTTCAAATTTCTTTTTTTCATTTCGAGATTTTAAATTGCATTGATTTTTATGCGTGGACAATTTTTGGATTTTATATTGATATACATTTATTTTGAAAATCAGTTTGAATGTGACTCGAAATTTCAGGATTAAAAACAGTTCGGACCGCACCGAAATATGCAAAATTTCGTATAATTTTTTAACCGTGGCCACAATATCGGCTGTAATGCTAACAAAAAGAATATGGGCTCCAAAAAAACCTTAAGAATTAGCAAATGGGCTGTAAATTATTAGAAATAATGGCAGATGGGTTGTATGTTGTTTTCCACAGATTTGAGGCTTTCCTAAAAAAAAGGTTGACGCACAAGCAGTGACTGTTGGATTTCCATCCAACGGCCGTCGTGCTTCTTCAATATCTGCTCTTTCTGCTCCAGCCACTCAAACAAGCGCCGGTGGGACTGTTTGCTCCCTCCTCCCCGCGGCCGGCTGTGCTGCCACGCAGGCCTCACCGCCCCATTGTACTCCCATCGCTGGCCTAGCCATCCCTCTAGTCACCCACACCTGCTGTTATTCTCCGGCGACGGCAGACGAACCAGTAAACCCTCGTACAGTCGTACTCCCCTCCGCGTGGGAAACAACTGCCGAGTCTTCCCTGCCTCCGTGTCGTTCCCTTCCTAGGCCTCGTTGTCGTCCACTGCCCTGGTGCTCTCGGCGCGGCCTGGTCAACGTGGTCAACGACCGACATGCATCTGAAGTGGACTGTACGTGGAGAGGCTGATAGCTGGGTCCACGGCCGCACGCAAGGAAATGCCTTCTTATTATGCGCAAAATAATGATTCCTCCACCTGACATCTGGGACCCACCGAAAGGGCCTCTGTAATTCGCGAAAAAATCGTTACCGCCGCTAACATCTTGGACCCACCAACTATATCTTCGCACGCAAGGAAGTGCCTCCTTATTACGCACACAAAAATAAATACTCCCCCTGCTAGTTGGGACCTAGTATAGTGGCAGGCTGACTTGTGGGCCTACTAAGTTGACGGGAACGGAGGGCTTTGTCAACTTAGTCAATATGCACGATTCTAGCTCCAGTGACCGTACGATGTCCATCCAACGGCCGTAGTGCTTATTCAACCTCTGGTCTTCTTGCTCCAGCCGTCCAAACCAGTGTCGGTCGTGCCTCGTGCTCCTGCATCCCGTGGCCGGCTGCGATGCGGCGGAGGCCTCACCGCCCCTACTACTCCCACCGCTGGCCAGGCCATCCCTCTACTCACCCACAGCCCCTGTTATTCTGCGGCGACGGCAGCCTCACACCGCAGCGAACCAGTGAACCCTCATACTCCTCTACGCGTGGGCATCCACTGCCGCGTCTTCCCCGGCTCCGCGTCGTCCCCTTCTTAGGCCTCGCCGTCGTCCACCGCCCTGGTGCTCTCGGCGCGGCGTGGTCAACGTGGTCAAGGAACGGCTTCCATCGGACGTGGACTGTACGTGGAGAGGCTGACAGCTGGGTCCACGGCCGCAGCAAGGAAGTGCCTCCTTATTACGCGCAAAATAATTATTCCTCCACCTGACAGCGGGGACCCACCGGACGGGCCACCATATTTCGTGAAAAAAAACGTTTCCCCCTGACTGCTGGGACCCACCAGCTACATCTACGCACGCAAGGAAGTTCATCCGAGCAAAGAAAAACGATTCGCCCCCTGACTGTTGGGACCCACCAGCTACATCTTCGCAGGCAAGGAAGTGCCTGACAGTCAGGACCCACCTGGTCGAAGCGTACGTAGCGTTGTCATTCTAGTCGCGAACGTGTACGTACATACTGGTCGTTGTAGAGGTGCGCACGTGTCGTAGTAGAGGCGCGCACGTAGCATGTACACATACCTACAGCGGCCAGGGTGCAAGAAAGAAAATACGGCCACATACGTACATATGGGCAGGGTCTCGAACGCCTACTCATGCATATGTACGGCCAGGGCTCGTGTACATGGCTTGGTCGGAACGGAGAAACTGCGTCGTCGTCGTGTTCATGGGGAGCCAACCGGCTGGGTCGAAACGGAATGCGTCGTCGTGTTCATCGGGAGGGCTTGGATGGAACAGCCAATGGAAACGAGGCCTGGCGTACCGCGGAATGGAGGAAACGGCCTTGTGTTCGACCGGCCACGTTTGAAACGGGATCCTGTTCATCGGGAGGGGTCTGGTGTACCGCAAAATGGAGGAAACAGACCTCCTACGGTCGAGATGGGGGTCCTGTTGTTCGGGAGGGGTGTGCCGTACCGCAAAACGGAGGAAACGGACTTGTGTTGGAGCGCTACGGTCGAAACGGGGGTCCTGTTCGTCGGGAGGGGTGTGGCGTACCCCAAAACGGGACTCCACGGGATACTGTTCATCTCCACCGTCGACCCCCTCCAGCCTCCACGGGCTACTGTTCATCCACCGTCGACCTCCTCCAGCCTCCACCTGCAACTGTTCATCCATGGGCTCCTGTTCATCCAGCCTCCACCGCGCGCTACTCCACCGGCTACTGTTCAACCAGCCCTCTCCACGGGCTCCTGTTCAACCACCCCTCCACAGGCTACTGTTCATCCTGCCCTCCACCGTCTACTGTTCATCCTGCCCTCCATGGCGTGGTCCTGTTCATACTACCCTCCACGGGGTCCTGTTCATCCAGCCCCAACCGGCTCAAACGATCGGGGTCCTGTTCATCCACCCCCACCGGGAACTGTTCATCCAACCCCCCCCCCCCCCCGCAATGCTCACTGTTCATCCAGAGGCAGCATCGATCGGCTTCAGTTAGCAGCAGTAGCGAAGGAATCACTCGATCGGGTTCAGTTAACAGCCATCGATCGATTGCTCGGGTTCAGTAACGTGTAGCCTGCAGTGCAATCGCTCGGGTTCAATTAGAGCCTAACGCCTCACACCCACGCGCGTGCGTGTATGAGAGAAACGCGCATCGCTCGGCCCCGACCACCCACCGTAACCGGGAACACCCCGATATTTTCCTCGCCCTTGCTTCTACCATGGTTTTTTCCGTCATGGACGGCCCAAAGAATATCATGCAGCTGCGTCTCCAGCCTGCCCAGGACGAAAAGCCCATTTTCTGTCATGAATTTTTGTCATAGAAGTAGGACCCCACCACATCTATGATGATACCGTGTTTTGTCACAATTATCATCATAGAAGTGTCATAAGTATGACAGAAAAGATTTTCGTTCGGCCCAAAATGTCATGGATGTGTCTTTTTTTTGTAGTGCTGACTTAGGTCGAATACAAGTGCTCAAAATTATTGGAAGAGAGCAAAGTGTAAAAACTAAATAATTAAAAGAGTAAAATGCACTGTTGGTCATTGAACTTATCGTATAAGTTCACTTTGGTCACTGTACTCAAGAATACGGTCGATATGGTCACTATATATGAGGTGATTATACGGTCACTGCAAGATCGTATAGCTCTGTATTCATCCATTTTATAACCAGTCAAAGAATCCTCCTGGCGCCTTGTCAGATCAGTTTTCTCTCTCTGTCATGCGGGTCCTACCTGTCATTGGGTGGAAGAAAGAAGTTGAACGAAAATAAAAATAAGCACGGGGGCGTGGTTCGAACCCTAGACCTCACGCTTTATACGGGCAAACAGGCTAACCAGCTACACCAACCTCCAGTTGTGATTAACTAGTGGCAAATATAGTTTTCTACCTTTAGTAGCAGCACACGCATGCAGCGTGCAGCTTGGAGTGCATGCACACGCACTAGCACGGACTCAAGTCGCACGATGGCCTCTATTGCCGCAAGTTCGTGCAGTACCTCGCCTGTTGCCCTGGCACCTTAGGTCTTGACCGTTGCTCTATCACTACGCCAAGTCCGAGCTTTCGCTGCTTGTGGCGCAACGCATACGAACTCCATCTGCGTAAGATGACATGGCCATCAATGATGATTATGATGACACCCACACTAGGTCGCTCTACTCGCCTTGTGTGCATGATTGCCGTGCGGCTGCCGAAGTACGACCCTGCGGCCTCAACATTCTCGTCGGTCGTCGGTCGCCGGTGTGTGCGTGCTATGTGCTAACTAGTGTGTGTCTGCCCACTGCGTGCTAGTGTGCGAGTGCATGCATGTGTATTGTGTGCATGTTATAATAAGGATTCACTTAAAATAGTACGTGAGCGAACATAGGGATCAATTGGACAGTGTTCACGAGCAGTAGCGAGATGTGTGAGGTAAGATACACCGCTGGAGCTTTTAATTTTCTTATTAATTTTTTTGTTTCACCCTCTGACTAGTGGGGCCCAACGTACTATGTGGAGAGAGGTAAGGTGACTAAGGTTGCATTATTTCTGTACTACCAACACTGCTTTAAATCCCAAAAGACCTTACCACCAAAGCCACATGACACGATTATGATTTAAATCCCAATGACTCCCACGCAAAAAAACACGGCATGCTTGTCACATGAATGCAGGAATGTATAAAAGGTTATTTTCCTCTCGTTAAACATAACGTGAGGGTGGTGTAGCTGGTTACCCTGTTCGCTCATCAAACTTGAGGTCTCGGGTTCGATAATCGCACTTGAGCATAATTTTGTTTTTGTTCGACTTATTTCTTCCACCCAATGATAGGTAGGCCCCGCACGACAGAGAGAGAAAGTGATCTAGGGCGGTGCTAGGAGGATTCTTTGACTGGTCAAAATGGATGGATACGGAGCTATACGATCTTGTAGTGACTGTATAATCACCTCATCACGTATATGTTGCAGCCTCGGCGCTTGTTTTCTAGGGTTTGCACTCTTCACACTCTCTTTCCACTATATATATGCACGCTGGAGCATCAGCGCTTGTAGTTGCTCTCTTCACACTCTCTCACCCTCTCCAGATCTAAACAAGACTTCGTTGGCCTCTCTCTCTCCCCTCACTGCTGGTCAAAGAGCCAGCAGGATCCGTCCGCCGGGAAGGGAAGGAGGCTAAACGCTGTCGCCGTCGGCAAGGGAGGGAATCCACTACCGGTGCAGTTGTTCTCTTTCACCCAGCGGCGGCGCGGGAGGGCCTCCGACCCCTTCTTCCTCGCCGCCGTACATAGTGTGGGCAGAACGGCCTCCGGTCGCCCATCAAACCACACCCCAAGAACGTTAAGGAATAATTTACTTATTCCAAATGCATTGCTCTAGCTGCATGTGGGCTTTTTCCACTTCTACACTCGAATCTAGGTGTTGGATCAAACAGGAAAATAGTGGGGAAAGTTTTATAGCATGAATCTAGGACGTGGTTCAAAGAGGAAAGGAAGGGGGAAAGTAGTGGGGAAAGTTGTATAGCATGAATCTAGGATGGTTCAAAGAGGAAAGGAAGGGGGAAAGTACTAGTACAGACTGGCTATCCAGCACCTACGTTGGTCAAAAAGGGAAAACAATGACAAACGCAGTACGCACATCTCTAATGAAGTGATCTTTTTGTTTTGGGGGACAAGGCTGTAGAGTTTGAGCAGGACTAGATTTGTTGTGCTCACATAGGGAAAGGTGTCTAAAGATAACAAAACTGGGACCAGCACAAATATGCTCCTTGGTTGTTTGTTCTTTGTTGCAACAGACTGTGCATCACCCCTTCATACATCGGTAGATGCACATGGTGCTGGTGCATCCACTGTCTCGTGCAACTCTTTAGCTATTGTTAATCTAAGGCCCTATTTGGTTAAAAAGTCCTAGGACTTTTTTTAGTCCCAACTAAAAAGTCCCTAGTCCCTACCTGCTTGGTTCCAGGGACTAAACATGGACTAGAGGTTATTAAATGACATGCTAAAATACCATGTTACCCCTAGTAATGAACTAATAAAGATAAGGTGCGATGCGGGGCAGGGGCAACTGTTGGAAAAAGTCCCAAAAAGACTCTCCCTCAGGGTCTTCTTTCTTTAGTCCCAAATGCCCACTTTTAGTCCCTAAAAGTCCCTCCTGTTTGGTTTAGATGGGACTGAAAGGGACTTTTTTAGTCCCTACACCAAAAAGCCCCTGTAAACAAACACCCTCTAATAATGTCGCTGGAAAATTGATGCAATGCCACAGTTAAAAGCAAATTACATGTTTAACAAATTTTATTGTTAATATAATCTCTCTATTAATATGAATCAATGCCATCGTTTGAGAAATGCTACTGTCTTGCTTTCTTTCCCATTTAGATGAGTTAGATGCTTCTTTTTGTTGGCTTCTGTGATATCCACCGTTATTGACCACTAGTTGTTTCCTTTGCACCTCTGTGTAAACAAGGTTATCTACTTCACCTCATTGCTATTGTGACCTTTTGTTGCACTGCACAAAACACTTTTTTGTTTTAAGAGTGTTTTGTGCAGTTCAACCAAAATGTCACACCGACAACGTTCCTTGATTGCTTGATCTTAGTGGAACTGCACAAGAGGAGATCTTACTTCCTATCCGTGTTGGCAAATTTGGTTCAGATCTTCTTCTTGTGAGTTGTTTGAATACCGCGTCATGAGAGGTCAGTACTAGCCTTCTTTCACATGATTGTGCAGTTTGCTTTCATATGTTGTGCTACTTATATGGTAATGTTGCTTGATTTTAGTGAACTGCACAAATGGAGACAAGACTTCCAATCTGTATGTGCACCGTAATATCCCATTGAGGTAAGATAAGCATATTTCGAAATGTTGGCATGTACTTTGCCACTTTCATCAGAAAATTAATGTCGTTGTTTAGTGCTATACTTGTGCTCCCTAATTGATGTGCCAAATCTTACACTGAAGGCGAAGCTTGTCCGTTATTGAACCAAGTGATGAAGGGGAAGAACAAGCGGAACAAAAACAAAAATCAACTTCCAGTGCTATAATGAAGCACTGGAACTGTGATGACACAAGTAATGATATAGTTTTGCATCTTAATTTATTGCTATGGCTGGAACGAGCAATTGTTTTGCCACTAATTTGATGCCACTCTTAATATAATATGTAACTATCTCTACTTGTGCAAACAGGGATCTTCTTTGAAGATAACATATATTTTAGTGGAACTGCACAACAAGATGTTGGAAACATTAAACTAATCGAGGAGTATATAGTAAGCATGGCAACCACAGTAGATAACAACAGATGGTTCTCGAGAAGTGCTTGATCTGTATGCTCTACACAATAAGCCTCCTGAGAAAGCTTGGTACTCGCCCACGGATTTCATCCATATGATTGAGCTTTGTCATCTCTATTGGTGTTGTGCTACTGTTTAGATACTGTCATGAGAAAGTGGTATTGTCCTTGGGAAGTGCTTCATCTGTGCTGTTTTTAAATATTTCATATCCTTTTTTTCGAGCAAACAGGGATGCTAGCATTTAGTTCTCCTCTTGTCTTTGCACAACAGGACCATCCTCCTCTGAAGAAGAATATGGAGTACGTGAAGTGACTAGTTCCGATTATGCCAGGATGAAGAAGCCCAGTCTATCTTCTCATCAGAAGGAGCAGTTGAACGAGGTTACATTACTCCCCACAAGACCAAACTAACTTCAGCTCAGAAGGACTGACAGATCTCCATCTTTTTTGCTGTGATGCGCAAGTACAATGTTGTTCTAGGATTCTTTCCGGTGAGTTCCATTTTTTAAAGTGTGCTCTACATGGACCATGTAGGTGCCTGTTTAAACTGTCAGTTCATAGTATAGTTTGCTTTATACTAATCACTTTTTTGTATTTG
The DNA here is from genome assembly GCF_018294505.1 of Triticum aestivum. Lineage (NCBI taxonomy): Eukaryota > Viridiplantae > Streptophyta > Magnoliopsida > Poales > Poaceae > Triticum > Triticum aestivum. The sequence continues at coordinate 64,191,128 of NC_057799.1, forward strand.
AGCAAACAGGGGTGCTCAACTTGATTTCAATGGGAACTGCACAAATGTTCATGAATACATCGAATCATTCATTTCCACCACAAGCAAGGAGGTGCCGATATGTTCAAGGCGTTGCAACACATAAAGGCGAAATCATACAAGCTACGCGCGAATTTGGTTGATTTTGGTGGAACTGCACAAAAAGAACAGTTGGCTTATTTAGCACGAGGTGCCATGTCAATGTCCGAACTGATGGCAAACCCTGCCCATTCCACAATCGTAGGCATTTGATATTTTGGAATGGGAAAACTTTTTCAAAGTTTGCTCATTGATGTACGCAAAACAACACACATTTGACATTTTGGAATGGGGCAACCTTGTCAAATTTTGCTCATTGATGTTAGCAAGATGACATGCGTTTGATATTTTCAAATGGGATGCCCTTTTCTGTCAGCAGCATCGATCGAGTTTTCTTTATTCTTTAGTTGTGAAGTAAATATTGGCTCTGACATGTGAATCGCTGAAATGCATAATCATCGATTGTTTTGAATGTTCTCTATGAATTGCCAGGCCTGTGTGTTTGATTGCAATGTACAAGAATGCTAAAAAGCTGCTCAAACTCTTTGTACTCCCTCTGTTCCTTTTTACTTCGCATATTAGATTTCTTTCAAGTCAGTTGATTTTACATTGTGAATGTTCATACTTTTTCTATAAGATTGGTCAAAGTAGAGATACTTTGCCTACAGACAAAACTTTTATGCAGACTAAAAAGGGCCGGAGGGAGTACATGTGAAACTGCTGCAAACGAGGTGATCACCCTAGGAATAATGCTAGTACGTATTTTTTTGCATGTTCATCCAATGCCAGTGATACAAGAATTCGAACTAATCGAACTAAATTCATTCATACACGGTCAGATTTTTCATATAAACAAGCCGGATTTCATTACATTTCATACATTTTTCAACTAAAAAGGGGTGCGCTGGAGGTATAATTAATTAACCGAAGCTACCCACCTGTGTCCGGCTAAGCCGAACAGAAGCTTCTTCTCTAGCAGACTGAGCTTCAGTGACTTAACTACAGGTGCAGTTGTGTAACTGACATGTGGCCCAGATGCCTGTTGGACCCACGTGTCAGTGACCCAACTGCACTAGCAGTTAAGTAACTGAAGCAGCGTCCTTCTCCAACATAGCTCTCCGACTCCGCGTCGCCGCCAAGAAACTAATCGGACGTCAATGGTCAACCCGCCTAGCTTGGCTTCAATCGGAGGGTAGCAGCGGTGGCCTTACTTGGACCCGAGCGGCGGTGACCTACCGTGTTCAACTCTACCTTGTTTTCTATGTGGCGTGGCCTCGTTGGCAGCGGGGCGGGGCCTCGACGGAGCCGGCGATGTCCTCTGTCTCGTTGCCAGCGGGGTGGCGCCTCGGTGTAGCGGGGGAAATCCTCCCCCTCGTTGCCGACAAGGTGGGGCCTCGGCTGAGCCGGCGATGTCCTCTGCCTCATTTTTGGCGGGGCGGGGCCTCGGCAGAGTAGGGCCTCGCCGAAGCCGGTGAGGTCCTCTGCCTCGGTGCCAGCGGGGCGGGGCCTCGGTGGAGCCGGCGATGTCCTCTGCCTCGTTGTTGGCGCGGCGGGTCCTTGGCGGAGAAGGGCCTCGCCGAAGCCGGCGAAATCCTTCGCCTCGGTGCTGGCGGGGCGGGGCATCGGCGGAGCCAGCGGTGTCCTCTGCCTCGTTGTTGGCGCCACGTGGCCTCGACGGAGCAGGGCCTCATTGACGCCAGCGGAGCGGGGACTCGTCAGAGCCTGCATTGTCCTCTGCCTGTCCTCTGTCTCGCCAAACAGCGCCTCGCCCGCTTCATCGCCCTCTTTATAGGCGGCCGCAGCCTCCGCCACCCGCATGCGGTACCGCCAGCGCTCGAGGCATCCCTCGCGGGCGGAGCGGTACGAGTCAAGAAGCGCCTCCTGCTCTGCCCACTTCACGGCGATCTGCTCCTCCGCCTGCAGGTGCTCCTGGAGGAGATGGTGGTTGTAGGCGGCATCGGCCTGCGCCTCCCGGAACTGCTCCTAACGCTTCTGCCTCACCGTGTCCATGTATTGGGCATAGGCCTCGCCGATGGTCATGGTGCAATGCACCGGCGAGGATAGCGTGGAGGAGGGGCTTGCGTCGACTACCATATTCTCCACTGGGACGTCGTCATCCTCCGGCTGCCTGCCGGCCAGCCAGTCGGCAGCAATGGCCGCCATCTCCTTGTGGTCCGTCGTCCACCCGTCCCGAAGAGTGCTGGAGCGCGAGGAAGCCATTGTGGGCAGTAGTGGTGTGGACAGGAGAAAGGGAACGGAGGCGGATGACTGCGGCTATGGCCGGCGCAGCAGTTTATATAGCAATGGTGGGCGGCGGAGGGACGGACTTGTGGCGCTAAAGTATCCGCCTCGGCAACCGCATATCATTAATGTGGGCGGCAGACGGACGGACGGAAGGCACTTGTGTCGTTTGAAGGCGAAGCAATCGCCTACACTGGGAAGCGGGGCGGGCGGTGACGGTGTCCTGGACGAGGGGGTACTCACCACGTCGTCTCCCGACCAGCTGGATCAGGCCGAGGACCCCCCATGGCGGTTCATCAGGGGCCACTTCGGGCAGCCCATGCCGCATACAAGGAGGTTTCCACAAGACTTGGCGCCTAAGACAAGGACTCTCCTAAACCCTAGGCCTCCGGTGTGTTATATAAACCGAGGCCAGGCTAGTCAATAGACAATCTCATATTCATTACTACAATCTCGTGGTAGATACATGTACTCTGTACTACACCCATATGAATACAATCAAAAGCAGCATGTAGGGTATTATCTCTTCGAGAGAGCCCGAAGCTGGGTAAAATCCCGTGTCCATGTTACCATCGCTCCAATACGCCTAGCTTAGGACCCCTACTACGAGATACGCCGGATATTGAACCGACATTGGTGCTTTCATTGAGAGCCTGCTGGGCGTTCTCCGCGGTTCGATGGCTTACTCATCTACATCGGTTCTGACCTCGTTGATTGAGATTGAAAGAAATTTCGGCCGCAACATGAACCAGGTGATATTCTTCTGATTAAATCGTTCTGCAATGAATAATTTATTTTGAACCCTGCTGCTAGTTTGCACTAATCCTTCGTAGATCAAAAAGCGGCCGTGTTCATGAGTGGCGTACGCCACCGTTTCCTGATGACCCAGTCATGGGCGCGTGGATTACCACGCGGTAGTGGCCGATTGGCCGTGAAGCATGTACAAGAGTATCAGCTGAATACTAGTACAACTGGTGGTCAGATCCGAGATGATCCGCCCCCACCTTTTTCCTTCACCGGCCGAATACTAGTACAACTGGTGCGATATTTTAGTGAAGTCCCAGGCCAATTCTCTTGGTCGACGCCCTGCTACTAGCACTGTCCCCGTAAAAGAGATTTTACTCCACATGGAGCATCAGGGAAGTTAATCAATTTGTTAATTGGTATTATTAGTCTAAGTGCAGCACGATCTCCGAGGCTTAATCATTGAATAGTACATCTTGCTTTTCTTGCTCACGTGAAGGCCCAATCTAACACTACTTGATTTTGGCTCTTCCTCATCAATTGATGTTGCAATCTCCTCGCTGAGGTCTATCTGGCTTAATTAATTCGGCGGCCGTACAAGAGCAGTCGACTCTCCATCGATCTCCAACTGCTACATGATTCCTAAACGCAAGCTCTTTGGTTCACCGCAACCCGCGGGATAATCACAGGTTTTATTTTTCCTAACTATTCGGTTAGCTCCCAAAATTATTGCACACAGAATATTTTCTGTTGTTTTGCAATGCATTATTTTTGCAGCGGTATTTTGTCGACACCTGTGCACGACGTCGGTCTAGCCGGCGTCTCGCCGTCACTGAGGTTGGCCGACTTGTGTCGACATCGCCGCGCCACAACGCCATCATACCATCGAGCTAGCCTCAACACTAAGGCCATATTTACCAAAAAAAATTCGCATAAATTAATTATGCACCTTTTTTCATTATTATTATTTCTTGGTTGCACTATGTTGTGCGTGCAGGCAATCTATTTAGGTTGGGCCGTGCCAACACCTCGGCAAGCCGATGTCGTCGTCCCGCCTGCGTCGACCAAGTCATTGCGTCACGTCAACGCGTGTCCCTGTGTCAACTTTTCCGCATTGCCGCTCCGCCAGGCTGACCTTGTCGCCCATGCCATATATATTCAATTTTTTACTTCACTTATGTCAATTAAGTAGAAGATTTTTTATTTTTGGACTACACTATTTTACATCTGTAGGTAATCGACTTCGACTGCGTCACGCGGTCACTTCGGCAAGCCGACGTCGTCGTCCCAATCGGCATAAATCGGCTCGCGTGATCATCTTGTTGGTCAAATTGCCATACCGACATGTTCGGTTGCCTCGGGGACTTCGGCATCGTTGAGAGAGCTCTACCTCATTGAGTGTTCGGCACACGGGTCATATTTCTTTTATTACTCAATTTGCATAAATTATTAATTATGCAACTAATTTTTAATTTATTATTATTACTATTATCTCCGGCTTGCACTGTTTTCCGTGCACAGATAAATGATCCGGGTCCGGCAGCGCTGTCACCTCGCCGTACCGACGTACCACGTCACCTTGGCTGGACCGGGGCTTCGTCATCACTTCATTAACCCACGCCGGGGACTTTGGTGTCTTACTGCCGGCCTGCTCCGTCGCCTTGGTCGGACTGGGGATTCCACCTCGCCACATTGGTTGTGCTACGTCGCCACTTCAGAGTGCCGGGCTCTTTGCTCCGCCACCTCAGGACCGGCTCGGGGGTTGGGACCTTGTCCCGCATCAAGCTCGGACCGCGTCATCAACACGGAGCACATTAACCAGCTAAGTCGCTTTCATGCTCAAAAACTGTTTAGTTTTAAATTTTGTTCGGTTCGACCAAGCATTATACTTTTTTGGCAAAAAGTCGTTTGTGGAAAACTTCCTTGTCAAAACTTTGTTTGTGACACACAAATTCAAATACCCCGTTTACTTGGGGGCCTCCTTTATGAAGCCTTTCCTCTTGCATATGATTATACTTGTATGACTTTGTTCCTTGTTCGTGTATTACGCCACAATATGCACCATGTTGACTTAAGTGTTCCGCAAGCTGGGTTTCCTTGCTCCTATGTTTACCCCTACGTTCCCAATTGTTCGGCTAGGGAGTAAAGGGAGCACCTCTGCGATTGTCATGATCGGGTCATCCGAGCTCGGACCTCAGGTTGGGTGAAGCCGAAAGCTAGCGCTCTTATTGTTTTCAGTCATGGTCAGCACACAATGGAACTCATGAGTACAAAAAATCTATTGCACAAGTCTCATAGTAACAATGAGCAACCGAAGAAAGGTATCGGTGGGGGTACTATTTTCTTCGAAGATGCTTCTTACACTTCGTCAGTAATATAGCATAAGTTCCCTGAGCGCGCTTTGTCTGTTACAACCTTATGGCCTGATTGCCTGCTTATCGGAAACACTGTCGATATTCTCGACAGGTGGAGTACATAACACTTTTTGGCCCTTGACCGAAGAGGGAGAAGCCGACGGTCGGTTAAGACGCGTTTAAAGTTCGGGTGAACACAGATATGATATTAGTACTTTGGTACATACAATCATTATACATAAAATTCTTTTACCCAAGTCGCTTGGGGGCTCTTGAATTAGTATGGGCCGTTTTTATTAGTCGCTGCATAGTCTTTTTCTACCACTCCTTTCTCGACCCAGGTGTATGATCAATAGCCGGGTAGCCTGGTTTCTCTCTAAAGCCGCTCGCGTTTAGTTCGCTAAACTGGCCTGAGAAACACTCCGCCTTCGGGATAGGGAGGTTGAAGCCGAGGGCTGGCCCACTTGAAGTCTAGAGATCAGATGTGTCATGTCAAAGCACGACGAAAGAAGCGGGACATTCTCTTGGTTGAGGTGTTTGGCGTGAAACTCTTTTCTAAAACTATAGTTCGGCATCTTTCCTGCTGAACTCCACCTCGGTATTGTCAAAACATACATGACAGTTGAACTTGTTCCCGAGGAGGTATGATCCTAGGGTCGGCCATTTTGACCAACCCAATTCTCGGGGGCTACTGCATTAACAATCCAATGCAGAAAATTTAAGTGCAATATAGCTTTCGAGGAGATTATGATCCTCAGGTTGGTCGGCCGCACCCAACCTGAGTCTCGAGGACTTTGCACACCACTTTTTGTGTCCTGAAGTATTCTGCCGAGCTAGGCGTTGATCCTCAGGCTGATTTTGTGAATCAACCTGAGTCTCAGGGGCTACTGGGATCAGCGGTCTTATGTCATCCTTTAGGTGCATCTCGGGTTTTAGACCGATACACACCTTGAGGGCTACTGGCTATATATCTCGACAGAGAATAAATTGCACCAATCAAAATATTGACAAAAAATCGGCCCGCAGTCAGGGTGGTGCACCACCTCGGAAGCGGTCCGGCATAAAGCTCGGGCGCCAATGGCTGGCTCCATAGAGGGCATTTCCGACATTAAGCTCGGCTAAACTCCATCAACTTTTTGAACCAAGGTGATTTATGACACCTCGGATATAGTCCCGCGTTGGAGCTCAGATACAGTCCGGCATTGGAGCTTGGACATAGTCCGGCATTGGAGCTCGGATACAGTCCGGCGTTGGAGCTTCGACATGGTCCGGCATTGGAGCTCGGATACATTCCCGCATTGGAGCTCGGAAGCGGTCCGGAGTTGGTGCTTGGCTGCAAAAGATACCTCGAATGCAGTCCGGCGTTGGAGCTCGGATGCAAGAGGACGCTGCCGCCCGGGAACATCTTCAAACCCGAGGTGTGGCATAAAAATAACAAGGCATTGATAAAGGCCGGAAACTTAAAGGGGCTCCTCGGATACCTCCCCCTGACAGCTGGGACCGAGCAGCTATATCTTCGCACGCAAGGAAGTGCGTCTTTATCCTCCCTGACCGCTGGGACCCACCCGGTCAAAGCGTATGTAGCACCGTCTGTCTGGTCACGAACGTGTACGTACATACTAGTTGATCGGTCTCTCTGCAAGTATGAACCATGGCCGAGTAAGTAGCGGCACGTGTCGTTGTAGAGCACCCGACATAGCAGTTCACGCAGTCCCATCTAAGTCCTGTAGACGTACGTACAGCTGATGACACACAAGTATAGGGGATCAATTGTAGCTCTTTTCGATAAGTAAGAGTGTCGAACCCAACGAGGAGCAGATGGAAATGACAAGTAGTTTTCAGTAAGGTAATGTCTGCAAGTGTTGAAACGGTAAGTAGCGAGTAATTTGATAGCAAGATAATTTGTAACGAGCAAGTAACGATAATAGTAACAAGTATGCAGCAAAGTAGCCCAAACCTTTTGAGGCAAAGGACAGGCCAAAACGGTCTCTTATGATGAGCAAAGTGTTCTTGAGGGTCCACGGGAATTTCATCTAGTCACTTTCATCATGTTGGTTTGATTCATGTTCGCTACTTTAATAATTTGATATGTGGGTGGACCGGTGCTTAGGTGTTGTTCTTACTTGAACAAACCTCCTACTTATGATTAACCCTCCCGCAAGCATCCGCAACTATGAGAAAAGTATTAAGAATAAATTCTAACCATAGCATTAAACTTTTGGGTCCAATCGGTCCCTTACAGAATAGTGCATAAACTAGGGTTTAAGCTTCTGCCACTCTCGCAACCCACCATCTATTTACTACTCCACAATGCATTCCCTTAGGCCCATATATGGTGAAGTGTCATGTAGTCGACGTTCACATGACACCAGGGAATCACAACATACATACCATCAAAATATTGAACACATATCAAATTCACATGATTACTTGCAACATGATTTATCCCGAGACCTCAAGAACAAAAGTAACTACTCACAGATAATAAACATGCTTATGATCAGAGGAGTATTAAATAGCATCATGGATCTGAACATATAATCTTCCACCAAATAAACCATATAGTAATCAACTATAAGATGTAATCAACACTACTAGTCACCCCCTAGCACCAATCTATAGTTCCGGTAACAAGATTGAATACAAGAGATGGACTAGGGTTTGAGATGAGATGCTGCTGGTGAAGATGTTGATGGAGATTTCCCTCCCCAAGATGGCAGAGTTGTTGGTGGTGATGATGACGATGATTTCCCCATCCGAGAGGGAAGTTCCCTTGGCAGAATCGCTCCACCGAAGGGCAAAAGTGCTCCTGCCCAAGTTCCGCCTCGAGACGGCGGTGCTCCGCCCCGAAAGTCTTCTCCTTATTTTTTCTAGGTTAAACTTATATACCAGAAGATGGGCACCGGAGGTGGGCCGAGGGGGCTACAACCCACCAAGGTGCGCCTGGGCTGCCTGGCGCGCCCAAGTGGGTTGTGCCCACCTGGTGGCCCTCCCCTGGTAGTTATTGGCTCCAATATTTCTTATATATTCCATAAAAAATCTCCGTGAAGTTTCAGCTCATTTGGAGTTGTGCAGAATAGGTGGCCTGGCGTAGCTTTTTCAGGTCCAGATTTCCAGCTGCCAGAATTCTCCCTCTGGGTGTGTGCCTTGCAAATTATGAGAGAAAAGGCATTAGAATTACTCCAAAAAGCATTATTATGGATAAAAACAATATAAATAACAGTAAGAAAACATGATGCAAAATGGACGTATCAACAGCCATAGGGCAAAAAATACAGCCACGTACGTATATACGGGTGGGGTCTCGAGCTCATACTCGCGAATATATACGGACGGCCAGGGCTTGTGTACATGGAGAGGCAACAGTCGGCAGCAAAGGTGTCCTGTTCATCGGGCAGCGAACCGGCTGGGTCGGAATGGAGAAACAGCGTCCTGTTCATCGGGTGGAAACCGACTGGGTCGGAACACGTCGTGTTCATCGGGAGCCGACCGGCTTGGACGGAATAGCCGATCAAAACGAGGCCTGGCGTACCATAGAACGGAGGAAACGGCCTTGTGTTCGACCGGCCACGGTCGAAACGGGATCCTGTTCATTGGGAGGGGTCTGGCGTACCACAAAACGGAGGAAACGGACTTATCTTGGACCTCCTACGGTCGAAACAGGGTCCTGTTGATCGGGAGGGGTGTGGTGTACCGCAAAACAGAGGAAACGGACTTGTGTTGGAGCGCTACGGTCGAAACGGGCGTCCTGTTCATCGGGAGGGGTGTGGCGTACTGCAAAATAGGACTCCACGGGATACTGTTCATCTCCACTATCGACTGCCTCCACGGGCTACTGTTCATCCATCGTCGACCTCCTCGAGCCTCCACCTGCGACTGTTCATCCACGGGCTCCTGTTCATCCAGCCTCCACCGCTCCTCCACCGGCTACTGTTCGACCAGTCCTCTCCACAGGGTCCTGTTCAACCACCCCTCCACGGGCTACTGTTCATCCAGCCCTCCACCGGCTACTGTTCAACCAGCCCTCCACAGGGTCGTCCTGTTCAGCCAGCCCTCCACGGGGTCCTATTCATCCACCCACAACCGGCTCGATCGATCGGGGTCCTGTTCATCCAGCGGCAACGGCCTCTACTACCACGGGGTCCTATTCATCCACCCCCCCCCCCCACCGGGAACTGTTCATCCAACCCCCTCACAACGCTCACTGTTCATCAAGAGGCAGCATCGATCGGCTTCAGTTAGCAGCAGTAGCGAAGGAATCGCTCGATCGGGTTCAGTTAACAGCCAGATCGATCGATCGCTCGGGTTCAGTAATGCTTAGCCTGCAGTGCAATCGCTCGGGTTCAGTAGGCGAACGCCTCGCTCGGGTTCAGTTAGAGCCCAACGCCTCGCACCCACGCGCGTACGTGTACGAGAGAAACGTGCATCGCTCGGCCCCCGACCACCCACCGTAACCGGGAACTCCCCGATATTTTCCTCACCCTCGCTTCTACCACGGTTTTTTTGTCATGGACGGCCCAAAGAATGTCATGCAGCTGCATCTCCGGCCCGCCCAGGACGAAAAGCCCATTTTCTGTCATGATTTTTTATCATAGAAGTAGGAGCCCACCACATCTATGATGATATCGGGTTTTGTCACAATTATCGTCATAGAAGTGTCATAAGCATGACAGGAAAAAAATTTGTTCGGCCCAAAAAATTCATGGATGTGTCTTTTTTTGTAGTGTATGCAACTTTATCCCGGTAGACATTATTGGGTCTCCAACTGCAGAGTTTTGTAGGACAGTAGCAAATTTCCCTCAAGTGGATGACCTAAGGTTTATCAATCCGTGGGAGGCGTAGGATGAAGATGGTCTCTCTCAAACGACCCTGCAACCAAATAACAAAGAGTCTCTTGTGTCCCCAACACACCCAATACAATGGTAAATTTTATAGATGCACTAGTTCGGCGAAGAGATTGTGATACAAGTGCAACATGGATGGTAGATATAGGTTTTTGTAATCTGAAATTATAAAAACAGCAAGGTAACAAGTGGTAAAAGTGAGCGAAAACGGTATTGCAATGCTTCGAAACAAGGCCTAAGGTTCATACTTTCACTAGTGCAAGTTCTCTCAACAATGATTACATAAGTAGATCATATAAAAATCCCTCAACGTGCAACAAAGAGTCACTCCAAAGTCACTAATAGCAGAGAACAAATGAGGAGATTATTGTAGGGTACGAAACCACCTCAAAGTTATTCTTTCTGATCGATCTATTGGGCTATTCCTATATTTGTCTCAAACAGCCCTAGAGTTCGTACTAAAATAACACCTTAAGATACACATCAACCCAAACCCTAATGTCACCTAGATACTCCAATGTCACCACAAGTATCTGCGGGTTTGATTATACGATATGCATCACACAATCTCAGATTCATCTATTCAAACCAACACAAAGAACTTCAAAGAGTGCCCCAAAGTTTCCATCGGGGAGTCAAGACGAAAACGTGTGCCAACCCCTATGCATATGTTCACAAGGTCACAGAACCTGCAAGTTGATCACCAAAACATACATCAAGTAGATCACGTGAATATCCCATTGTCACCACAGATAAGCACATGCAAGACATACATCAAGTGTTCTCAAATCCTTAAAGACTCAATCCGATAAGATAACTTCAAAGGGAAAACTCAATCCATTACAAGAAGGTAGAGGGGGAGAAATATCATAAGATCCAACTATAATAGCAAAGCTCGCGGTACATCAAGATCGTGCCAAATCAAGAACACGAGCACTACAAAAAAATACACTTCTGTGATGATACGTGTTTGTCACAGTAGGTCGCGTTTTCTGTCATGCATGTACATCCATGACGATTTTATGACAGAATCAAGATAGTCATACCTGTGCTGTCATAGAAGTGTTCCATGACATTACCAAAATTATCATCACGAAAGTGTCCACTTCCATGACGATAAATCGCGCGTCAGAGAAGTGCTTTCGTCAAGGGTGACCGACACGTGGCATCCACTGTAACGGAACGCCGTTAAGCTATCGGGTCAGGTTTTGGATCCGATAACCCATTAACAGCCCCGACCAATGGGGATTTTCCACGTGTAAAATCATCATTGGCTGGAGGAAACACGTGTCGGCTCATCGCTGGGACAGATGTCATCCACTCATTGGACAGAAGGCGCATATGATACGTCGACACGTGGCACGGCCCAACAGAGGCCCATTCCTGTGAAAAGGCCGGCCCATTTGACTTGGTCAAAAGGTGGCGGGCCGGCCCATGGAAAGCCTGTTAACGGCCTGTTCGCATATAGCCCATTTACAGCCCGCTAACCCAAGGCCAGTTACGCCCTATTCGAATTAGGCCCAGTAGCGTCATCTGGGCCATCCAATATGATTCCACCCCGTTTTCACTTCTGGCCCATGTATGGCCCATGACGTCTTTCGGCCCATATGAGGTCTTATGTAACTCTTGGCCTATTAACGGCCCGTGGTGAAACTGGACCGTAATGAACAGTGTATCACTTTACACCCATTAACGGCCCATGCTGAAACTGGTCCGTAAAGAACAGTGTATCACTTTATACCCATTAACGGCCCGTTATTCCATTGGGCCGTTTCCAGCCCATGTTATCTTTCGGCCTTCTCAGAGCCCATTTATTCTTGGGCTATTTTCCAGCATTCATTTACTTACGGCCCGTTACTGTCATTTTCTGCTTGTGGGCCAAATTCAGCCCGTGGTTACAGTCGGCCCATTTGTGGTCCGTTAATACGTTGGGCCGTTTTCATAGCGTCATCAAATACGGCCTATTAATGATGGCCCGTTATGGTCGGCCCATGAACGGACGATTCCAAGTCTAGCCCGTTTAAGGCCAGAATGCGGTCTGTTTGGCCCATGTTTGGCCAATCGGTCATACGGCCCGTATAAGGCCCATTGATGATGCGGCCCGTATAAGGCCCATTGATGATGCGGCCCGTATAAGGCCCATTGATGATGCGGCCCGTATAAGGCCCATTGCTGATACGGCCCATAGAAGGCCCATTGTTTCTACGGCCCGTAGAAGGCCCACTGTTTCTATGGCCCGTAGAAGGCCCACTGTTTATATGGCCCGTAGAAGGCCCACTGTTTCTACGGCTCGTAGGAGGCCCAGTGTCACTACAGTAAATATTAGCCCATGGTTATTGTGGCCTAGTTTTAAAAATAGGTTATTGCAGCCACTAGCAAACCGCAGAAAAAGAACTGCACTGACTACAAGCAAACAAATAAACAAGACAACAAGGAAATAAATAAGCAAGCAACTTACACTAGGCTATCACGGCTATTACACATATTACATCCACTGGGCATCAAAGTTCGCCAGCAGTGCAAATATAGGGAACACAGCAGCATATAAACGCCGCAGCAAAACAAGTCCAGAACTGAAACCACTTCAGAAGAGCTCAAGAAACAATATCCTGGGTACCCATAATGCTGGCAAGATGCTTAGCAAGCTTATTAACTTTCTCTTGTTTGGCGCTTAAGTCCTCCAGCGCTTGCTGTTGCACCAGAAAGTATGCATCTGAATTCTGCAGGGACTTCCTCAGTCCTTCGGCTTCCTGTCGCATAACATCTGATCGATGTCTTTCAACTTGAAGTTGAGGCTCAAGAAGCCGAACTGATTCAGGCAACGAGTTCGAAGAGCTGGTGCCAGCAGTGGTAGCCAGTAACTCGAACACTACATCAAGACAGGACTTTGGGGTTGTCTCAGTGTCTTCAATATAGTTTTTATCAGCTTTCTTGGAGACCAATAGGGATGTCTCACTATCTTGAACCTTATCTGCATTACTTCCTTTACCATTGCATAACAGGGTACTCTTCTCCAATATTTTATCCGCATTATAAAAGAGAAACAAACAAACACATCTCACATTTACAATGTAGTATATGAAACTCATTTTGGTAAACCAGTTCAGTAGTAAGGTGGACAGGATAACAGCATGAAACAAACATATATCTATGTAGTATGGTCACTGTATGGTCTATATCATTCTAGTTTATGTTGCCAAATCAAGATAGATACAGTTCGAATCATATCTATTTAAGACAAAGCAGCATAGACAGAATATAAGTGTGGGAAACTACACAGCAATAACAACACTTGTAATGTGCATGGCATGAGAAAATAACTGTTTATTCAATTGAAATTGAAATCAACATAGAGCAAATTACAACAGCAAACAGCCAAACACATTGAAGAAACAGGTTTAAAACATACCTGTTGCACCATTGGAGTTTCAATTGCATCCTTCAAATTTGAAATTAGTTGGTATCAGTAAATACAATGATGCAAGAGCAAAGTAGTATGAACCATAGCTACGGAACCTGACCTGAGAACAATTCTTCTTCTGCTTTAAGCGTTGACTTCGGGTTTGGAGTGGTGGTCCTCGTGATTTGGGCACTGCAGTTGCCTTACTAACTGCTCGTGTTTGGGTGCTCTGTGGTGGAGACGGTGTTGTGTCAATGGGGACTGGGTGTCTATCTGCTGGGGTTGGGGTTAGAAGGGGTGTAGCTGGTTCTCTGTCCAACTGGGTAGGGGTACAATCTGCATGAGTGTGGGTTATGTGTGGTGGGGCTGGTTCTTGGGCAAGTACAACCGTGGTTCTATCTGCATCGACAGGTAGCACGATCTTTTCTGAAGACCGTGTTTTTACTCCCACAGATACTGCCATCACTCCCTCCAATTGAAATGGCTGATAAACAAGAAAAGTAATTGAATGTACAGACATTGTAAGATAGACAGGTGCAATGGATAGTAGGGAAGAAAACAGGGCATGAAATAATTCACATTTATGTTGTCTAAGCAAACAGAATAGCAGGACATAATTTCACATATATGATGGCTAATTAAACAGGATAGCATGACACAATTTCACATGTATGATGGCTAACTAAATAGGATAGAATGACATACTTCAAAATATGATGACTATGTAAACAGTAACTATACGATGTGTCTATTAAAGTGGTTGGCATGCCATAAATCACAAACATGCCGTCGATGGAAACATGATGGCATGATATAATTCACGGATAGAATGACATAATTTAAAATATGATGACTATGTAAACAGGATGAGATGATATAACTATATTATGTCTTTAGAAAATGGGTTGGCCTGCCATAATTCAGATACATGCTGTCTATGTAAACATCATGGCATGACATAATTCAAATATATGATTTATATACTAAGGAAGTGAGCAGAAGGCAATCGCATATATGATGTGTCAACTAAGGAGATGGCATTCAATGTTGTGTATATGATGTAAAAACTAAGCATTGCAATACAACATATGCATTATATGAGTAATATAACCCTGCCAAGTTTGAGCATACACCTCAGGAGGATAATAGGACTGGTCATCTGCCTCTGAATCCTCCTCTGAAGAGCTATCTGTAACCAGCAAGATATCTGCTTCAGCAGGTAGCATTGTCTGCTCTGAAGACCTTGTTTTCACTCCAGATTTCTCCATCACCAATTCAAATGGCTGATGCACAGGAAGAGCAGTTGAATATACAAACATTGTCGACAAAAGCAATGAGAAATACAAAAAAGGACGGCATGATATAATTCACATATATGACGCTTGCCTAAACAGCATGGCATTGCATAATTCACATACATAATGCCTTGCAACAAGATAACATTGCATAATTCACATATATAATGTCTTGCAACAAGACGGCATTGCATAATTCACATATATGGTAATTAGACACTAAACAGGTGGCATTCACACAAAGCATGTCTAAACTAAGCAAATGACATAGCAATGCAAGATACCATACGCACGATATGAGCAACATAACCCTGCCAAGTTAGGGCATGCACCTCGGGGGGGGAAATATGACTGGTCATCTGTCTCTGAATCCTCCTCTGAGGAGCTATCGGTAACCAGCAAGACATGCGCTTCGTCAGATAGCATTGTCTGCTCTGAAGACCTTGTTTCCACTCCAAATTTTTCCATGACCGTGCCGAATGGCTGATGCACAGGAAGAGTAATTGAATGTACTAAAATTGTTGACAAATTTAACACGTAATAAAAAAATGATGGCATGATATAATTCACATATAAGATGACTGGCTAACCAGGGTGGCATTGCAAAATTCACATATATGATGCCTGGCTAGACAAGATGGCATTGCATGATTCACATATACGATAAAGAAACTAAACATATGGCATTGACACAAAGCATGTCTAAACTAAGCAGATGACATCTTTAATGTATACAGTAAGCAATGCAAGGCACCATATGCATGATATTACCAACATCAGCATGCCAAGTTAGAGCGAAGACCTCATGGGGTAAATAGGAGGGGTCTTCTCCTTATGAATCCCCCTCAGAACAGTTATCTTCCTCTTGATTACGATCCGAAAAGGGTGGAGGGGGGCTGCCTTTGCGCCCACCATGGAACGACGTCTGCATGAAATTTTATTGCCACACAAGGCTCGTCTCTTTTGCTCTACATGATCAGTTCCATTGTGTACAATAACTGGCATGCATAGGAATAAAACATAGTGAGATTATGTAAGGAGTGCATGCACAAACCCAGAGTGATGGTAGCAAACTGTGGATAGACCCAAAACTAATTATAGCAGGCAGATAATAGCTTTAGTTAAAAAATACAGATAATGGCTCCTTTAATGTTTGTTTGCACCCAACATGAAACTCGTAGTAGACACCGGAGATTAACCAGATAGTAGACAGATAGTACTGATTGCTGCCCCAATATGTACCCCACAACCATTTAAAAACTCAAGTTTCAGCATTAGTTTGGACCTGACTCGGAGTCTAATAGGTGAACACGACGATAATGTAGCATGTCATCATATTAAGCGACGCATAACGTAAGCAGACACGGAAGAGTGCGACCTCTCTTGCGGACCCGTGTAGTCCTCAAGGTCATCTGCTCAGTTGATGATGGTAATGCAGTTGCCGTGGCTGCCGGCGGCGGGGAAGAAGATCTGAGGCGGCGAAAGACAGTCTGGAGAGCGGATCCCTGCTGTGGTGAACCCTTCCGTCGTTGGAGCAGCTGAGCTGGGGTGGAACACAGCGCCGCAGGAGCAGGACAAACCACACAAGGTTTTCTTTGACACATATCTGTAACAGAAGTAATTGAGTAAGGGCTTGTTTGAATTTGAGGATTCTAACAATGCAGGGATAGGAAATAGACAGGAATAGGATAGGAATGCACGTGCAAAACAGAGAATTTAAAAACACAGGATTTCTGCCAATCTGGGTGTTTGATTCACAACAATTGGAAGATCACAGGATGCAAAAAAGCATGGTGAGATTAAGTCAAACCACAAGAAAATGTACGGTTATAATGCTATTATGCTACTATCTCTTAGTCTTGTGCTTGATGAATAGGAATATGAAAAGGAGGAGAAGTGGAAATTAGAATTCCTACGGTTTTTCTTTCAAGGAGACACTAAAGGAACAAATCCTACAGTTTCCTTTGCTCCATTCCTTTGCACCAAATTCATGAAAAGTAGTACCATAGGAAACTTTCCAATTCCGATGTTTTTCATTCACTTTTCCTTTCAAGCACTGGCGATTCTAGTAGGCAGGCTTGAGCAAGGAAAATCCTACACTAAAAAAATGTTTTTGTGCTACTTCTATTACTTTGGACCCAGGCCACTGCCATACTAGCTCAACTCCCAGGCCCATCGACAAATGCACAGCTCAAAACGCGCAGAGATAAATAATGATGGCGTTCAAGAGAGTCCATCACGGATAGCTAAGTTGCCTGGTACCTCACTGCTTGTCATATAGTAGGATAAAATAATCGTATTTCCCGTTACTACGAGTGCTCAGTGGACAATATATATAACATGTAGAGTAAAAAAGAGATGCAACAAGTGTACAACCTCTTTGGCGAAGCCATGTCGATCTCAGCGTGATTGGGTTGGCCGGTGAGGATGCTCCGGCTGACTTGGCTGTCGGAGGAGGGGAAGAAGATCTTAGGCGTCTGGAGATGGAGCCCGAGGTACTGCTCCGCTGTGATGGAGGGTTTCGTCGTTGGAGCAGCTCCGGTGAGTTGTACGACGCCGAGGCTGAAGCAGGACAAGAGAGACAACGAACAACGTTAACCTGAGTGGAATTCTAATAGCATCTCCAATACATGACGTAAAATACATAACCACAAAGTGCTAGATGTAAAATACATCAGCCGCTCATCTCTGAACTTAACTGTCGAAACTGAATTTAACTGTCGAAACTGAACTTAACTGTCGAAACTGAACTTAACTGTCGAAACTGAATTTGCTGTCGAAACTGAATGCACTAGCAAGGTGAGGCTACACGTCGGTCGACTGACTTTTTCATCTCTGGTCAGTCGATTTTGCAGCCGTTGGATACGAAATCAAGGGCCTGCGGTTCATCTTCAACCTCCACCCCCCTGAGCCGCCAGCCACCACCGGCCAAACAGCAGCCCCCGCCGCCCGCGGCCGGCGGTGCGCCGCCCCGCCCGCCCCGAAAACACTCCCCACCGCCGGTCCGCCGCCGCCCCGGCCATCCCTCTAGGCCCCCCCCGTGCCGAGCTTTTTCTCCGGCGATCCCCACGCCACCGCCCCGCCACCGCCGGCGACCACCGCCCCCATCCTGAACCCTAAGATAGATAGTGGGGTACCTCTCCGGCGAGCCCCCCTCCCCGCTGCGGCTGGTTCTTCCTTCACCCCGGCGAGCCCCCCCCCACCCCCTGAAAATTGACTGACCCAAAAGTCGATTCGGTCGACTGAAGTGTAGCTAAATCGAAGCAGCATCGCAAGCAAGAGCAAGAGCGAGAGCAGCAGCGCGAGCAAGAGCAATAGCAAGAGCAGACCAGGCAGGGGACTGAGAGCAAGAGCAGAGCAGCAGCGCGAGCGAGAGCTAAAGCAGCAGCAGCTCCTACTGATGTGGACGTCGCCGCCGAGGGAGCGACACCGTGGAGGAAGTGGTCGGCGACGCCGCCGTGGATGGAGTCGCGCCGTGTCAGCTCGGGACCGAGCGCCGGCAGCACCGTGAGATCGAATCAAGAAGAAAATGCAGCGATTAGTGTACAACCTCTTTGGTGGCGCCGATTAGGCCGCAGCTTCATCCGAGGAAACGGTGATGATGATGCTCTTCCGGTGGTGCAGGTGAAGACGGAGGTGTGGGAATGGAGGTGGCGCGAAAGACGAGGGGAACGTCGGGGCAGCTCCTTGGAGGTGGAGGACGGGGTGGCTGAACTGGGGGGACGATGAGATCGACGACGGATCCTCATCCGGTACGGTGGATGAGGGACGTCGAGGTGTTGTTGTGGACGACGTTGTCGGGGAAGAGGCTCCGGCTGGGTGGCGGATGAAGCAGGGTGTGGGGTTTCGCCGCGGGTTTTCGCGGCCTCGGTGTACGAATGGGTGGGCGGATGGGATGGCAGTGGGGAACCATGGCTTAGAGACGCGCTTGTCCGAAATGTGGGGTAAGTTACGAAAGTACCCCCACCGATTTGAGGCGGTTCTTTCGGTTCAGGGGTACCACGGGCATTTCATGTGTCGGGATTTCACAGGAGGTGGGAGTTTTCGCGCGCGTTGTAATTTCAGAATAGCAAGGCGCGGGTTGAGATGGAGGGAGTTGTCGGAGCACAACGAGACAAAGATATATCTTAAATATTTCGGGCTAACAAGGCGCGGGTTGAAGAGGCGGGAGTTTCGCAGCACGATAGACAGAGACGCTAGCTTGAATTTTCGGCATAACAAGGCGCGGCTTGAAATTTCGAAAGAACAAGCTTAACGTGTACCCAAAAAAAGACAATTTGCACCTCAACACGCACAACACACACACAAACACCATTTAGACTAGAGTAAGGTACACGTGCATTGCACGCATGAGATTTGGCAACCAAATTATGAATAAATACCACATTATAGCATGCAAGCTTTGAGTCATATATGCATGATGTAGATGTTCGTTTAATTCTTATAGTTCATTTCATTCAAAATCATCTAGTTTTTATAAGAAAGCTAATCTATTTTAAGATTCATGGAATTGTGTCCTGTAAGACATAAAGTAAAAACAAATAATGGCAAATAATGTAGAAAAACATTTGGGCAATTCTGATACGGAAGATTCTAGAACAAATAAGAAGTGCTTGTGTTTTGATGTTTGTGCATTATGCTTAAGTTCAACCATGGAGTCTTCTAGATTATACATGTGGCAAAATCTGGTGGAATCTAGATGATATCCAACGGCCAGTAGTGCTCAAATTTGCCATCTTTGGACCATCGGATTCGCCTCATCCAACGACCATCTTTCAAAGTTAAAGTTACCCGCACACAATATAAAAAAATATAATATATAATATATATATAGGGGTATAGATATAGATATGTGATGCGAAAGCCGCCCATCATCTCCAATTAGAATAGTGTGTCCATGCACGGATGCGACGTGGCCAAATGATGTCTGCCATCGGTATCTCAAATTCAAATCAGTCTGACCTTGTTCAATGTGTATACATTACAACATGCTCGTTTCCAAACCACACCGCGCAGATCTCCGTTATATTCATGCATGCATGGGTTTCAAACATCAGGATCTCTTATTCAAATATTTGAATTCAACTTTACATTGATTATGACCTCACCTATTCTTTTACACCCACACAGTAGTCTTCTCTTTATAATTGTACCACTAACTTTCTCTCGTGCATGCATGCACACACACTACCAGTCGGCATTATCCATCGCACGCATGCAATCTTTTTCTTCAGGTCGGTCTCCCATGAAGGCACACACCCACACACATCCCCCTCTCCATCATATCGGGCATTCTTTATCTCTCACGCGTGCATGCGCAACGATCGATGTTCCTCTATGTATGTGTGTATATAGCTAGGTCTTTCATAGTTTTCCACACAAACCGATCAATCGATATATCCAGTGAGGTCTCACCCTCTTTCCCACGTCCACATCGATCAATCTATACCTCTCTATATAGGATTAACATATATAGCTAATACACCCACATTAATTATATATCCAACGTCCCCCTCTCATCATCCATGCCTTCCGCTTCATCTCTCAGACGCGTGCACAATGGCGAAGACAGGGGGCAGTAAGGGCCCTGCCCCCTCCCCCCTAACATCACTATATATCGAGGCTAATATGAATGTGATCATTAGACAATTGCTGCTAAAAATGGTTTAAGTTCATGAATTGACCCTCCTCGTAAAGGATTAGCAATGCTTGGCCCCCTAGCTCATTTATTTTTCATGGCTCCGCCACTGCGCGCAACAGCGCACGTGTTCGCCCCCTCTCTCTAAATATCGATCTCGCACTTGTGCATTCCTTCATAGTCTCCCTCCACTCGGCCCCTCGCACCATCTTCTAGCCCCCCACCGGATTTTGCCACATGTACAATCTAGCAGACTCCATGGTTGAACTTAAGCATAATGCACAAACCTCAAAACAACAGTGGTTCTCTTTTGTTCTAGAATCTTCCGTATCATAACTGCCCAAACTTTTTTTCTAGTTGAATTGCCATTATTTGTTTTTACTTTATGCTTTACAACGCACAATTCCATGAATCATAAAATAGATTAAGGGCTTCTTTGATTCAAAGGATTCTCAAAGGAATTTTGGAGGATTCTAATCATTAGGAATTTTTCCTATCTTGGTTGTTTGATTCGTAGGATTGTAAACCATAGGAATTTTTCCATATGATTCATTTGCACTAGATTTCATAGGAAACATCCCATCCACTCAAACCTCTTTGAAAGAATTCTGCGTTTTTTCTATGCACAATCAAACACTCGTACAATCCTGTAGGATTCAAGACGACATTCCACTATAATCCCATGTTTTTCCTATTCCCGCGTTCTTAGCTTTTTTATAAAAACTAATTGATTTTGAATGAGATGAACTATAAGAATTAAACGAAGGGCTACATCAGGCATATATGACTCAGAGCTTACATGCTATAGTGTGGTATTTATTCATAATTTGGTTGCAAAATCTGATGCGTGCAATGCACGTGTACCTTACTAGTACTTCGAGTATGTGCAAAACACGTAAATTAGAATACCAATGGCACGCTACACAGTGTCTCTCTTACAGTTCATGAAGCCACGTGGCACATGTGGAGGCGTTGTCGCGACCTCCTTGCGTGGATTGATCACAGTGACGTGCTGCTGGTTCCAGAAGAATGTACTCGTCCTCCCTGAGCCATACTGGCGGTACATGCACGAAGCGAAGATGTGCACGCACGCCACGCACGCACTCATTCCCTCGCACGCACACGCGGGTACACGGGCGGACGCAATTTTGTACCAAGATCCACCCCATGTGATAATTTGACGCGTGTAAAGTCGTTCACTTCATTGATGGTCAATTAATACAGCGCATGCAAATTGAGTGGACGTGAGGGCGGAAGAAAGACATTATTACTCCACTGCGCGCATGCGAGTAGTTAAATCGTGGGTTGCTAGTAGTACTTCCATTGGTCTCCTTCGTATTTTGTGCCAATTTTTGACAGTAACATAATATTTACGCATTTGAGCAGTGTAGTACTTGAAATTTATGTTCCGCTAAACTCATCGGGAGCCGTTTCGGGCCTCGAAACCAAAACCATCAATTAATCTTTACCTTGTTCCCATCACATTCGAAAGCCTGCTCACACCTACTAGTACGTACCAAACCTGAACGTGTTCCCACTATGCAGGTATTAGTACTAGTGCTAGTACTTAGGTTATAAAAAGGGGAACTACCTAACCGAAAATTACTCTACCTTTCCTCCTCATAAGTGCTTCTTCTTCGTCCGTCGTTGCCATGGCCGGTGAGCAGAGCTCTAGGTCGAGAACTACTCGTAACAAGGGAGCGGCAACCAAGGCTGCGGAAAAAAAGAGAGGGCTCGCCGCCACGCAGAGACCTCGAAAGATCTCTCACGGGCAGGCGATGGCTCCCAGGAGCGCCCTAGCCGCGGAGGCGAACATGCCGAGCCGGCGGAGCTGGAGTCGTTATCCCTCGACGGCATGCCCGATCAGCTCAATAAGCAGAAGGAGTTCATCCAAGGCTTGATGGAGTTGCTGAAGGAGAGCCTCGACGACATGCCCGCTGAGCTCAATCAGCAGGGGGAGTTGACCGCCGGCTTGGTGATGCTGCTGAAGAAGAGCATTGCCTCGGAGAAGAAGGCGACCGGCGAAATCCTGCGACTTCAGGAGGACAAGGCGAAGCTCTGCCACGAGATCGACCTGTTGAAGGAGAAGAACGCCGGCTGGAAGAAGCTGCATGAGAATAGTAGTTCCTCGATGAAGATGCTGCAGGCCCTCGTCATGGAACAGAAGGAGGAGTTGGCGAAGCTCCGCATCGAGCACCCGGCTGCTGTCAAGGTACGTAATGCGGCCGTGGAACAGATGATGAAGGCTCGCGTCGAGAAATCCCGCGTCATGGACAGAATGAAGAAGATGGCGGAGGAGACGCGCAAGGAGATGGAGGTCGTGGAGGCAATGAAGAAGCAGTTACGACTCCGCGGCGAATTAGATCATTTGGGGTGATAATCTTCCTTCTTCTTTTGCTCCTGTGTTTCATCTTTTGCTTCGGGTGTTTCGCCGCACGTGTCACGTTCTCTGCGAGGCATGAATAGAACAATGGTTTTTTTAGGGAATGAATAGAACAATGCTAACAATGATATGACTAGCAAATTAGATCATTTTTATCGCCATATGGCACTGGGCTGCCGTGTTTCGTGCTCCTCCGTCGCAGTACTACTCCAGTGGAAAACTTGAGTATACCGCACGGTTCTTTGCTCCTCCTCGATCAGGTCGTCGGCGCATTTATACGAGCAGTCAAATCACAAGGCCCCGCCTTCCAGCAGTAATGAGCCATCAAATCACAAAGGCCCTCGCCTCTCGTGAAACCGACCAAGCTAGACTGCCCCGCCCTCTAGCCTTTTAAAAAATGTATACTTTTGTACAGCAGTAGTATCGATGGATTGCGCCATGGAGCAAAACTTGAAATTAAAAAAAGGTGGTACATATAGAGAGCGCTCGTCGCCAAATTATGCATATAGTACTATTAAAAAGGCTAGTCACAATAATGGTGTCCAGCACAACCCACCCCTCAAATAAAACTAAGAGGGTGCTTGGATACGTTTTAGTCCCATGACTAAAAGTAGTGGGACTAAAACATGCTAGCCTCACCCATGCTTGGATCCAAATACTAAAAAGGCTAAAATCAAGTTAATGAGCATTTATTATCCTCCAAACCCTCCAATCCAGAACTCGCCTGTGTTAAAGGAGAGGAGTTAAATGAGTAGAGAGAGGACTAATCCACATTTTAGTAGGGGTACCCCTGACTAAAAAATTTTAGTCTCAAGACTAGTTTTAGCCCCTCTTTAGTCAGGGGTGCTTGGAACTTTAGCCTCTTAAAGAGACTATTTTTAGTCAGACTAAAATAAGTCCCTTGGATCCAAGCACCCTCTAAGCATCCTGGAATTCTTTGACAAAACTAAGCACCCTGAAATTCTTTGACAACTAAACTGCTGGCTATATGATGTTGGCCATATATATTGTACGTATATAATGTGAAGAAACGAGTGGTAGTACTATACCAACTAAAAGATGAAATGTAAGAAATACTAGTATGTACGTACTGAAGAGTTAAAGTAACGAGAAGAAACATAACATAGTTCTGCTGGGGGCTCAGCACAACACACCCCTCAAATTAAATTAAGCACACCTGAAATTAAACTTTGCAACTATTCCGGTAGACACTGCATTAGAACCACCATGAGCAACGACACTGCCACCTTACTCGGAGTCCTCGTCCACGTCCTCGACTTCGTCCTTGTCCCTCTTCCTCTTGGCCGATACTTCTTTGCTTGAACCGCACACTTGGCTGTTGCTCTTCATCCAACCCTTGTAGATATTGAAGCAAAGGTAGCCATCCATTGCAGCGTAGTGGATGTGGTCTATATCTAGTACATTCCGCTGCCATGCATGACGATGAAACGTGTATGGAGGTTTCTCCAGTTTACCGTACGAAGGATGAACCATGGCTCCTGCCAGGGTCAGCATTGAAGGCTGACGAGAGGACACCAGCCGATTCTTCTGGAGGTCGAAGGTGTTGCCTACAACGAGGCCTATCCGACGCAGGACTTCTTTGTCGTTACCAAAGTCTACAGTAACGAATTTGACTAGGTTGCTCTCGAGGAAGTCCTTAAAATCCTGGCACTCAACGTCAGCATGGCATATGTGGTAGACCAAGCATAAGTCATGCACGCAAACCTGGATCACGGCGGGCTTCTTCCTCTCTTCGTCCTTTAGATCCTTCTCTCGTCCCAGGACTGTGGTGTACTCAACATCTAGCCCAGTGACCCACTCATCATCTGAGTTTCGAACATGCGTCTGAAGCGAGAAAGGCATCCTTTCACCGTCGCGGAAGAACGGGTGTAGATGACGTCGAACTCATCGCCGGTGATGGTTCTAACCTTGTACTCACCGCCGATCGTGGAGATTTGGGACGCCATGGATTTGGGAGGAGGGTTAGGATTAGTGGAACTGTCGTAATGTGAATGGACGGGACGACTAGGAGCGAACCGCCGTAGTATTGAAGGACGTGCGGGACGAGTAGGAGCGAACTGCCAGCGTGCGAACGGCAGGGTAGTGGCTTTCCATTCTCCCATGATACGGGCTTCCGAGAGCCCTTGGATCTGAGATCGAACGGTTGCATGGCGTGATTCTAGACCTATGGGTGAATATCCTATCCTTGGAGGGTTATTCTGCAAATTTTCAGCAACTTAGCATGCGACCGTTTGATCTCAGATCCAAGGGCTGCCAGCAGCCCGTATCATGGTCGCGCCTACCACGACCGTCGCGTCGCTCGCGCGGTCGCGCCCTTGGAGATTTAACACGGTGCGTTAGGCTATCTGATGTTGGCATGTCATACATAGTCATCACTTAGTCACTCATACTACAACAAGGTTGGCTATAAGTGTATTTTTTTACTCCTCTCTATCTCTTTCTTCGTACTCCCTCCGTCCCATAATATAAGAACGTTTTTGCCACTAGTGTAGTGCCAAAAACGTTCTTATATTATGGGACACAGGGAGTACTAGTATTTATTGCATTTGCCAAGGAGTGACCTCTTCCAATGAAATGGTGTTGCTAAGTTTGCTTTATTTAATTAGCTATAGACTCAAAATTGTCTTTTCACCTAGGTACACACGCTTAGCACCGTTTCTTCCTTGGGTCACCAAACTAGTCTCTCTCTTCTTGATTAACTTGCCACATCAGACTTTATGCCTATGTGGCAAGCTTAAGCACCTGTAGGAGCAAGTAAAAGTAAGTACAATAGTGCGCTTTACATGGCATTTTTGCATATGTGGAGGAAAGAGAGGCAAGGAAAAAGTGGAGAAGTGGGCTCTCATGCAAGAGCCAGCCTTTACTACATGGTGGAGCATTGGGAGAGGCACCGGTATGGAGGTGGTCAGGAATCGGGAGACTCACGCCGGTCGTAGCGCCGCAGTTAAAATGATAATGGCAAGTCAAATCACGGGGCCCCACCTGTCTAGCAGTAACTCGCTGTCAAATCACACAGCCCTACGTTTGCAGTAGCCTACTCCCTTGTCTTCTCGCGTCTCTGTCGAACCGACTAGGCGGAACTGCCCCGCCGCCTCCACGGGCTCTTGTTCATCCAGCCTCCACCATGCGCTACTCCACCGGCTACTGTTCAACCACCCCTCCACGGGCACCCCTCCACCGTCAACTGTTCATCCAGCCATCGACACCACGGGGTCCTGTTCAACCACCCCTCCACGGGCACCCCTCCACCGTCTACTGTTCATCCAGCCCTCCACACCACGGGGTCCTGTTCATCCAGAGGCAAC